>NC_064409.1:21135000-21242500 GCF_023375975.1 Astyanax mexicanus
CAGCTTTCAACACGTGTGTTTACAAGCATGAGCCTAGCCATGTGGACATCCGCTCCCCCTCCCTCTTGCGCTTCTCAGGCAGCAGCAGCCTGTCACTCACACAGACACAGAGACAGCGCTGTGTATCTACTTCTTGTGTCAAGAATCAAAACATTCCAACATGACGTGTTTGATTTAATTGCCTGCGATGTGACTATCGCGATGGCGATGCTTAAACCATATATCGTGCAGCCCTAATACTCAATGTATCACAAGACAATTTTGTATGATACTTAAGCAAATACCAGGAATTATGGATTTATTCATTGCAGTTTCACAGAATTTCACAACCAGTATTCTTCATCGCAGGTTTATTCTATTCATTTGATTGGCACCACTTGTGGGGTAATGAAGCTGTAACTTTAGTAAATCAAACAAGGAGGCGAGTCTTGGAGAGTGCCTATGTTTTAATAGAAATATAGATTTTTGACACCACCGATCAATAATATTTTGCAAACTAAACTAATGTGGTCTCATTGAACACACAAGCGACTGGCAGAAATCGCCTCCATATTTAATGCAGTAGGCCCTGCCCACACATCCCACAACTCAGTGGAGTGTTCTTTAACTTCTGTGCGACATTGAAGAAGTTATGGGATATAAAGTGGTTATTTTGGATATTTATAACATATTTGACGATGTATGTGAGTGTTAAATGTTCCCTTGTTTCTGATGGATTCTGAGAAAATGAAAAGAGGGCAGGTCTGGACGTCCAACTCTTTCTCTCTGTGAATGAAACCCTGAGTCTATCACAGTTCATGTAAACAGTCAAATATGCCCAGCCCAAATGACTGTGTGCACAAGTAGTAATGACATAGTTGTGTAATCGAGCACACTTCCTCTGGCACTGTTCATCCTCCATGGCCTTCACCTTCTTACTCAGCAGCGTCCGCACATTTCAGCACTTCACATGAAACGCTGCAGTGTGAGAACAAGTGCTCCAAAACCATTAGGACAGCTCGCCCTGTTCACACACACATTGGTGGAGAAATGTATGTGAAAAGAACAGGCTGTTGTAATTGGGCCCCCTCATCACACACAGACACACACACACACACACACACAGCCTCTGTGAAGCATTAAGCGCTGCCAGGGAATTAGTGTGTGTTTATTGTGCTAGCAGAGAGGGAGACTGGGTAAGCACTTAATGCTACCATAGGAAACAAGAGGTGGGTGAAAATACACTCTAAGCGAGAGAGATGGAGAGAAAGAGAGAGGGAGATGGAGGGAAAGAGAGAGAGAGAGAGAGAGAGAGAGAGAGATAGATAGATGGAGAGAGACTGAGAGAGAAAGAGAGAGATGAGCAATGGGAGGCTGAACCACTGAAGAGCCATCTACACCCAACAGTATTGTACAATTTTGGGTTAACTCTTAATGCACTACAGACTCATTATTTTTGTTTTACAGTTTTATACAAATATACAAATGCATCAAAACTGCTTCTATACAAGAGGAAAAAAACCTTCATAACTTTCAGAGGAAGCCAATGTTGGAGCATTTATATGCCAGATTCACATTAATGAATGTTAAAATGACAGTCAGAAAAAAATCTGCAGTCAAAAATAAGAAAAATGACTGAGAACAACCTGAATCAAAAATTTAAAAACCGCAGTTAAAAATGTAAAAAAGTACAAAGTCGAAAGTGTTAACAATAGAAAAAAGACAATGTTAAAACAAAATGTATATACAGGGTTTTTGATGATTGCAGTAAGAACACCCATAAGTTATGTAACGAATGACTTTTTTTCATTAATCATTCATTTAAAAAATTGGTGTAATCTTTATTTATTTTATTCTCTTCATATTTTTTTGTATTTTTGTCTTTATATCTGAAGTTCACATTAAGGTTCCAATATATACTATTTTTGTAATCTGACTGTTGTGAAAAACCTGTTTTTTTTTCACTGTAATCAACAAAGCTCTTACTTTTTTAAAGCACACGCATCACTAATCACCACAATCTCTCGTCAGTCAGCTGATTATGTATGTATGTATGTAGCATTACAGCAAATCCAAAGATAAGCACCGGATCTACAGCTCTTATACATCATCGTCACCTACTATACCCTCCCAGATTAAGCATGACAATTTGTGCTCTCTCAGACTCCAGCTGCTGATGGAGAAGCATCATGATCCAGGAATTGAGCTTGTGATCCTTGGGCCGTAGTGTCTGGGTCTTAGTCTGCTGGACTGCTTGGAGTCCTGTGGGTTTGCATTTTGGTTATGTTTGCTCTCACTAGTACCGAAAGTGGAGTCATGACCCACAGATCTCTTAATTTTTCTTTTTTTTTGATCCTTATATATAAAGACTTGTCTGCAAACTTTGTGAAATGTGTGGCATATGTCAGTTATTTGCCAGCATAAAAGAATATATTGAGCACAAGCTTGTTGATCAGCATAGTGTCTAGTATTAGTGTGAGTCTGAGTATTTGCTAATTATTCATTATTGTGTTTTACCCATCGTGGAAAATTGTATAAAACAGGCTCTTTCACAGTGATTCTATCAGTCAGTTTGATAGGCTACACTGAATTGTTGTGCAACATTACAGCTGTGATGATTGTGATTACAGCTAGCTAGTATTACACATGTATATATCTGCTAATGCTATCTGCTAATATATATATATACATTTATTATTTTTTACTGTAAAGTGGACATAATATACCTAATATACCTATAATATGCCTTTTTATACACAAGCAATAATGGGTATATGGGCTATACAAAACATGTTCATTAAGGTTTTGCACAAAATCACTCAAAAACGAGATCTCACCAGCTCTTCTCTTTCGCCAGTTCAGTCCCTTTCAGATTCAGCTGTTTAAGGGCTCCGTCACTTTTATGCAATTAAGCTGTTTCTAGCCATGCCCCACCCATCCCATGTTTACGCTAAACGTTTGCTTGTGTAAAATGGCAGAACACAAACAAGTAAGTTCATGCTTTACTGCAATAGAAACAACAAAAGTCTTATTTAAGTTCTTCTGTCTCCCTTATCTGATGACTTGTCACAGACAGTAGGTATAGATCCCCCAGCAGACAAAGTCCTCAAAGCAGTCTGCCTTTGTGTGACTTTTCTTTGCCTGTAGCCATAGTGTTAGGTGTTTTATGCATGGTTCTTTTAAAACTAGCACTGGTTTTACCAATTTTGTCCGATATGACGATAAATATCGTTATTTACAGTAATTGAATCAATTATTAATGCAAATATATAAAGTAGGCTACGATTAAATGTTTTGGCATGGTCACTTTGCTTAAACTCGGTTTATATAAGTGATAATAAAGTAATCCTCGCAAAAAAGCTTCATAAAGTGGTTTTGCGACATGACGCTGCTTTACGTTATTTGATGGACACGCTGGTTTGCGACATGCTTTACGTTATTGAACTCATGAGAGCTGAATAATGGAGACGCATTGTTCTTTTGAAAAAAATTGCTACTGCATCTACCTCATCTGTTTTCATTTGATACATATATATTGCTGCACTTAAAGGTAGTAATTCTCATTTGTGAAAGTTTGATTTAATGTCACTTTGAAATAAAGTTGGAAAAAAGCAAGCAATGATATTATTTTGTCATATTTTTTGAAGAATAACTGAAAACATACTTAAATGTGATATATCATGATATATATCGTTATCGTGATATAAAAAATTCCATATTGTGATATATGATTTTTCCCATATCGCCCAGCACTAGTGCCAGGCTGGTTCAATGCACATTTCCCTATTGTGACATCACATAAAGGAAGCCATTAATACAAGCATCATAGAATGCTCATAGAAGCATATGATTCCTGACACCAAAATATGGATTTTTGTTTGGTGCTTGGAGTGTGTGTAATGGCAGTCTAGACCCAATTGGAAATACAAAAGCACTGGGAAATTTAAAGTAGCGTGGCCGTCGTCTGCCAATTGTAGTAGCATGGCCAGCGCTGTTTAATCATTTTTCCAGCACATGTATTAAATATGTGTTAAATATATCGGTCGATACCGATATAATTCCGATGTCATTGTGCATCCCTATTAACTATCTTTTTTTGCGTCACAGTCCCTAAACCTTTCTAACTTGTGACCTACGAGGCAGTTCCTACGAGTCAAGCTTGCTATGTGACCTGCTGCTCCGCCCCCTCGGCTTTACCTGTCCGCTTACCTCTCGTTGTAAATGAACAGGGGTAGGTGATTGTCGTTTGCCCTGTTAAACTCTGTAATAGAGGAGCACGGGTCAGAATGGCAGTTTAGTGACAGTAGAAATGAAAGCGTGAGTCCTGCGGGAGGTCAGCTGCGTGAGCCGCCCGTCTGCCATCTTGAATCCGCACTCAATGAAGTATTGACTTTTTTTTCTGAGCGGCCCATTTCGGACTGTCATTCAGAATATTGGCAGACTGTAGCGGGTTGTAATTACTTTATAACAGGGGGCCGATATGAAGGAAGTGTCAGGACGTGCGGTGGAGGGGGGTCGGCGGGTGGGGGGAATGATTTGCGCAGTGCAGTGGAGTGGAGCGGCGAGCGTCTGCGTCCACCGGAGGAAAGAACGCCGCTTAGATAACGCCTATCAGCTTTGTGCTGCTGTGGCAGCGGCCGCTTGCCTGCCACACACACACACACACACACACACACACTCACACACACACATATATATAGTCTGTATATATTCGTATACATGTTTATCTACATAAACTCTTTCTTACATCGGATACAGGAGTGTAATGTACTACTTTTCTGTGTGAGAGTGAGACAGAGAGAGTGAGACAGAGAGAGTGAGACAGAGAGAGTGAGACAGAGAGAGTGAGACAGAGAGAGTGAGACAGAGAGAGACAGGGAGATATGCAAGCTATTTTTTTCAGTGTGATGATAGTGTGGAACCCCTTACTACATACTAGAAAGCTAAACCAAAGTGTGTGTGTGTGTGTCTGTGTGTGTGTGTGTGTCTGTGTCTGTCTGTGTGACCATCACCGTGCATACACAGTTAGGCCTGCTTCCCCCAGAAAACCTGTTAGATTGTATATGATGTCACAATTAGATGATGAATAGATGATTAAATGAGATCATTATATTTTTGTGACATTAAAACATTAACCCAATTAAACAAAACGTCAAGATTAAATGAGAATGTATACCTGTAATCAACTCTATATAACATATATGACTATATGACATAATAAACACAAATAAACGTCAGTGTCAGTGATTAGTGAGTGTGCCTACATGTAATCAGTGTTTATTTGGGATTATTCTAATGTTATATAAAGTTAATTACAGGGAGTCACTCTCTGACCACTGACTTTATGTTTACTTGAGTTTATTCTAATGTTATATAAAGTTAATTACAGGTATGCGCCCTCAATGAACACTGACTTTATTGAGTTTATTTGGCTTTATTCTAATGTTATATCAAGTTTTTCAGGTAGAGATAAGTTTAATCCAGTCAACATGCTGTTCCAATACTTGAAGGTTTTTTTGTCCTTTTTCTCCACTTCATTAAAAAAAGTTGACTTGTCCATCACTTACTGAGACCAAAGCCCTTTCAATTAATCCTCCACTTGTCTCTCTCTTTCTCTCTGACTCTCTCTCTCTCTCTCTCTCTCTCTTTCATTCTCTCTTCCTCTCTCTCCACACCCCCTCTTTGACACAGCCCCCCCTTCTCTCCGCCTCTATCAGTGCATTAATCTAAGCTGTGTTTCCTTGCCTCTCCTGGTGCCATGAGGGCAAAACCTCAGGATGGAAAAACCCTGTTTGTATTCAGCGGGCGAGCCATCACCCCCTCCATGTCTCTTTCGGTCTCTCTCTCTCTCTCACCCTGATGTTCTCTCCATCTTCCCACCATATCCCCCCGTTTCTTACTTTCTGCCATTTTTGCCGGGTTTTTTTTCCTGAAGATTTGTCATTCAAAAATAATTCTGGCTCTCCATTGAAGGCGCTGACGGATGTAGGATGTAATGCATTTGAAAATAGTCTTCCTGTACTGAAGCTGCAGTGTGATATAAAGCTGCCTACACTCACACACACCTATAGGTTCATCACAAAAACAAATATCTCTACACTGCGTACACTGTAAAAAAGGGATATGTATAATACTGTGAAAGGTTGTTTGAATTACTGTACTATCAGTGGAAGCCTTTTATATGCAATAGAGATTCGTTTTAAAAGATTAAATACCTGTATATATTTATTTTTATTTAGTGTCTGCTAATATAACTTACGGTTTCATTATAAAATTTGTATGTCTTGGTATACAAAGCATATTCTAGTATAAACTGTTGTTTAATATACTCACACCTTAAACTATCTTATACTATACAATACTTACTGTACCACTCTGTATTCCCCTACACTACCCTCTACTACCATATACACTCTTATACTACTCTGTAGTCCACATTATATGTATTCTATATACTACCCTATATACTACCTTATACCACGTTCTACCCTATAATCCTCTAAACATCCATAAACTACCCTATGCTTGTCTACACTTTTTATACTACCCTGTAATTCACTGTATACCACTTTTAATACCCATTACTACCCTATATTAACATGTATGACTCATGTATAACTAGTACTACACTGTACTACCCTATACTCCTCTAAACAACCCTATACTACCCTACACTGCTTATATTAACCTATACTTTCCTACACTGTTTGTAATACCTTGTACTATGTAAATCACTATATACCCCTTCTATAACCCTCTACTATCCCGTATTAACTTTTATGACCCTATATTACTCTGTAGTACCCTATGCTCATTTATACAACCCTATACTACCCTACACTGCTTATACTAATGTCTATTACCCTATACTAACCTATACTTTCCTACGCTGTTTAAGCTAACCGATACTCTGTAAATCTCTTAATACCCCCTTTATTACCCTCTACTACTCTATATTACCCTATACTCCTCTATACAACCCTATACTACCCTACACTGCTTATAATACTGTCTATTACCCTATACTAACCTATACTTTCCTACACTGTTTAAGCTAACCGATACTCTGTAAATCTCTTAATACCCCCTTTAGTACCCTCTACTACCCTATATTACCCTATACTCCTCTATACAACCCTATACTACCCTACACTGCTTATACTACCCTATACTCTTTAAATCACCTTATACCCCCCTCAACTACCCTGTACTAAACAATATTACCCAGTATGACCCTATACTACTGTTTACTACCCTAGACCCCTCTTTACAACCCTATAATACCCTATATTTTTCTGCACCTTCTTATGCAGCACTTTACTTTTTATGCAACTCTATACTACCTTAGACAGCTTATACTACCCTTTACTGCTCTATACAACCATATCCTGTATTATACTTTAATACACTGCTTATACTACCCTCTACTATCCTACATTCCCATATGTAACACTACATACCCCTATACTCTCTGTATTACCTTAGTCTTTTTGTCTTCTGCACTTCTCTGTACTCTCCTATACTACCTTATACTCCTTTTACTACCCAATTCTTTCCTGCACTACACTGTCCTACCTATATTTCCCCATTATCCTTTATATTATTCTATACTTGCCTATTCTCTTCTATTTTCTTACTGCCTTTTTCTTCCTAAACTACCGTATACTACCCTGTATTCCCTATAATACAATACACTACCTTTACACTCCCCATATACCCATATATATATATTGCACTGGTTGTCTTTCTTTTGGTAGGTACTGGCCACTGCATACTGGTATCACCCCACAACACAGTGATTTGTCTTGTTTCAGATTTGAAAAATGTGTAATAAATCTCAAGATTCTGCACTTAAATGCCAAAAGTCCTGGGACAAGTTACTAGGTCCTGTCCCATGACTTTTGATGGAAGCTACAGAGTGCAGCAGGGACTTGTGAGATGTGTGGGTAGGGTCTTCTGCATTGAATGTGAATGTGATTTCTGCTAGAGTAGCTTCTTTGTTCTCATGGACAATTCTAGCCAGATGTTGCCGGTCACCATCATTACCATTCTTGAGTGTGTTATTTGGTAAAGCCTTCAGTCACAGTGATGTCAGAGGTTTTTATGTTCTGGCTGGTCTGTGTAGTGCTACTTTCAGTCTGAGCGCTGTGATGAGTTGCAGACGGTCAGATTTGGTTCTGTTACAGTGTTCTGTCCGTGTTTGGTCTGGAGCAGATGCTGAGGCGGTGTTGCGGTGCCGTGTGGATCAGGATGGAATATGCTGAAGCTTATCTGCCATCACTGTGCGAGCGCTGCGGGTTCTGATATTGCGTTGCAGGCTGACAGTGTGACAGGAAGTGAAACATGAGCGAGAGCTAACGGGACACGCTCGCGTCCGATAACTGCTCATCTCTTCTCAGATGCTCCACACGCCTGATCCACAGCTTTGGACTTTGGCTTCCAGAATATTTGCTTTGTTTTTTTTACCTCTTCTAACCATTAAATTTCCTGTAATAAATGATTCAGTTTAACTATTTTAACCGCAGTCTAGAACCCATACCCATCCTTACATTCATACCTTTCACGTTTCACACTTACATATCCTAATGTGTTTGTAAATGATTTACTTTTGTCAATCTTTTATTTTTTGTTTCCATAAAATCACAGACTTTTTTCTTTCACCCCTTCCTGCGATATTTCATCTGTACTTACTCTTATTTTTTCTTTCAACCATCCTTTCTCCATTTTTCCTTCTTTTTTCACCTACCATTCTTTCTGCGTTCATTTGTTCATCTTTCTTCCTCCCCCCATTTATTCCTTCCACCTTATAATTTTTCTATAAAAAATATATATTTGTTTTTTTCTTACTATTGTTTTTTTTGTTTGTTTTTCTAATAATTTTATTGATTCAGTTTATCTTTTTTCTGACTTCCATTATTTTCTTTATCTTTTCATCTGTGCTTTTTCTCTATTTCTCTAGTTCTTTCTTTTTTTAATTTAACAATTTTATTTATTTCCCATTTGTTCCTTTTTTAATTCTGTCTTGTTTTTTCATCGATGCATCATCCTGTTCATTCATTTTTTCCTAATTACCGGTAATTCTTTCTTTCTTACTTTCCTTATCTTTTCCTTTTAAAATTCTTACTTTTGTTTTTGTTTTTTTCTTTTCTTTCATTTGTTTTTCTTGTCCTAGACTAAACTTCCTGTTCCGTATGTTCTTCCTTGTATTTTTTTCTTTTTTAACCATCTGCTCCTTTTATCTTTTTTTATTTCTTTCCTTTTATTCCTTTCATCACTTTTTTGTCTTTCTGGCTTTGACGCTGTGTTTACTTTTGTAGTTCATCCTCTCACTCTCTCAAACACACTTACACACATACACACACACACACACACACTTACACTCTCTCTCTCTCTCTCTCTCTCTCAGTGGCAGTATGGTATCAGGTATATCAGAGGTTATATCAGCCTGTAATTCTGCTGTTGATATAGTGTTGTGCTGCGTATGTGTTGTGCTGCTGTTATCATAAATCACAGATTCTCGCGTGTGCGTGTGTGTGTGTGTGTGTGTGTGTGTGTGTGTGTGTTAGTTATCAGTGATCACAGCGAGGTTGTCCAGGTCATGTGTTGCTTTATATTTCATCATCTTAGACTTCTTATCTACTGTTGGCTCCACATAACCAAGCTCCTAATTCTGTGTCTCTTCCTCTCTCTCTCTCACACACACACACACACACACACTCCACAGCACTGTCCCAACTCCTGGAATGTGCGTCCACACTGCTGTGGGATTAGGTGTGGATTATACAGTGTAACCTGTTGGATGATCTGAATGTGTCTGAGTGTTGTACTGACAATGCAAATTTCTCCTAGTTGTGCTCTAGCGCTGGACGATATGGCCAGCATTTATATCACAATATATGTCCCTTGGTGTGCATAATCACACAATAAAGGAGCTGGGCAGTATGGCACAATATTGAATAACAGTATTTAAAGATAATCTTATGATACACAGTACATTGTTTTTGTGCACATTAAGGCATCTCACAAAAATCTGCAATGCACCTTTTAATCCAGTATGCCCTTATGTATGAATTCTACCAGTCAGGTTGTAAGGAGCAGTAAAGCCACTCCGCTGAAGCGCATCATTATACAGGAATTTCAGTTTAGTTCTCCAGCACCTAGACTGGAGCAGGATTAGCATTAGCCGCTAACTGCTATGTCCCTGTTCAGAGGTGAGTATTATTGGCCTGTAGCCTGCTGCTAACCCTGGCTAGCACTGCTGGAGCAGCATTAGCATTACCTGCTAATCACAATCTGAAAAAAATTGGGAATCTTAGTTTACTGTTAATAAATGGAAGCGCTATACTCACCCAAATAAACAGGTTCCAGAAGAGAAATCTGCATAGATTAACATCCAGCGTAGTGCTGGGCGATATGGGAAAAATCAAATATCACGATATGGAATTTTTTATACCATGATAACAATATATATATCATGATATATCACATTTAAGTATGTTTTCAGTTATTCTACTTTTTTCCAAACTTTATTTCAAAGTGACATTAAACCCAACTTTCACAAATAACAATTACTACCTTTTAGTGTAGCAATATACATCATCAAATGAAAACAGATGAGGTAGATGCAGTAGCTATTTTTTTTTTAAAGAACAATGCCTCTCCATTGTTCAGCTCTCATAAGTTTAATAACATAAAGCATGTCGCAAACTGGCGTGTCTGTGCGTGTCCGTCAAATAACTTAAAGCAGCGTCATGTTGCGAAACCACATTATGAATTAAAAAAAAAAAATTATCACTTATAAAAACCGAGTTTATGCAAAGTTGACCACGCCAAAACATTTCATCGTAGCCTATTTAATATATTTGCATGTATAATTGATGAAATTACTGTAGAAACGATAGGTACGTTAGAAGATAAGTATCACGATACACACCTTTCTATCATCCCCACGATATTTATCGTCATATCGCACAGCAATAATCCAGCGCTTGTTTGACTTCAAAAGAAAGTCTTTTTTTATCACAGTTTTGTTTATTTGCTTAGCTTTACTCAACTTAGTAACTCTGTTAGCAAATGCACACACGCAGCTTGTCAACTCCCTGTAGTACTGAGAAGAACTGCCAATAGAATAGGACATAACACTATTAGCATGAACTTATTGATGACGCACCTAATGCCAGATGTGGGCTAGAGGGGTACAAAGCTCCCAGTATTGAGCTGTGGAGCCATGGACCTGTGTCCTCTAGAACAGGGATAAATTTGAGAGTTGGGAATGAGGTGGGGTGGTGAAAATCCAACATCCTGATCTCACTAACTCCCTTGTCGATGGACGCAATCCAATCCTTACAACAGAATTTTGCACAGTAGAGAAAATTACACCCAACAAAAGCAGGATTAACTCTTTTTAATACGATTGAAAAAAAGTATGAATTAACAGGTGTCCCAATACTTGTCTGTCGAGTTGCGTTAGAGTTGTCCCCTCATGTTAAGTTCCAGTTTAAAATGCTACTCTCCTCAGCTGGACTGTGTTGTTTTGTAAACTGCATGGGTTGGACACAATAACAACTTTGCTGCTATGCTGACATCAGCTTGATTACATAACAAAAACAAAACAAAACTACAGACATTCTATCCTGCCTAGCTGACCTTTCACACACAGTTCATACACGATAATGCCAGTTCAGATCAAATAAACATAGAATTCATGTAAACAGGACAAATTGCACTCTTTTAACTGAAACATGCATTTAGAGCATTTTC
The DNA here is from genome assembly GCF_023375975.1 of Astyanax mexicanus. Taxonomy (NCBI): domain Eukaryota; kingdom Metazoa; phylum Chordata; class Actinopteri; order Characiformes; family Acestrorhamphidae; genus Astyanax; species Astyanax mexicanus. Next base: position 21,146,740 of record NC_064409.1, read on the forward strand.
CTTTAGCATAAACAATACATGCAGAAAAGTGTCATCACAATGTAATATATAACTATATAACTATTATGTTATTATACAACTACATAGTGTCCTTTAAGATCAAATAAGTGAATAAAACAGTAATAAGTGAAGAAAACAGAAGGAGGTCATAATGTTATGCTTGATTACTGTGTATTTTTATAGTTAGTGTTTGTTTATTGTACTTTTTATGGGCTGTGTGTGTTTCTAACAAAGTTATGTTGTGTGTGTGTGTGTGTGTTTGATTAGTTTGTGGGAAAGGTCATGGCCAGGTTTTGACCCCAGTGTGTGATTATGTTTAGAGGTAGAGTTTCCGTTCGTCCTGCGACCCTCATTCTCTCTCTCTCTCTCTCTCTCTCTCTCTCTCTCTCTCTCTCTCTGTCTCTCTCTCTCTGTCTCTCTCTCTTCATTTTCTCTGTTGTTCTGTCTTTCTCGCAGACTCCTGCTTTTTTGTCATTCTGTCCTATTTTTACTCTTTCTTTTTTTCTCTCTCTCTTTCACTCTCTTTTTCACTTGCTCACTCATTCCTTTTCTCTGTTGTTCTCTCACACATTTCTTTCTCGCAGACTCTTGCTTTTTTGTTTTTCTTTATTGATGTCTCTTTCTATCCCTTTCCATTTATTTTTCCTCTCTTTTTCTGTTAGTTTATCTTTACTCCTTTCTCTCTTACTCTCTCTCACTCATTGCTTTTCTCTGTAGCTCTTTCACACTTTTTTGTCTAATTTTCAAACTTGTTTTTTTTGTCCTGTTTTATTAATGTCTCTTTATATTCCTTTAAATTTTTTCTTTCTCTCTTTTTCTGTTACTATCTCTTTACTCTCTTTTTCTCGCTTTCTCACTCACTCACTCACTCACTCACTCATTTCATCATTCCTTTTCTCTTTTCTCTCTTTTTCGCTTTCGTGCTTTTCTCTTTCGCTTTTTGTGCTTTTTGTCTTTCTTTATTGATGTCTCTTTCCATTTCTTTTCATCTTTTCTTGCTCTCTTTCTCTCTCTCTCTCTCTCTCTCTCTCTCTCTCTCTTTCTCTCTCTCTTACACATAAACACACACACACATCAGTATCCTGTCCTTTTCCTGTGTTCCCATCACTCTCCTCTGGAGTTTCCCTCGGCAACGCAGGGCTCTGCGGCTGATTGGCCGGTTCTGGCGGTGGCGTAATTGTAGGGACGGGTACGTTTAGGGCACGTAATAGCTTCGTTTTTTCTTTTCTTTTTTTTTTTTTTGGTAGGGGAAAAGGAAGCGAAATGTAAATTAAGCAATTATGTGTCTTAACGAGGGCAAACAACAGTGACATTATAGCCTGTAAGCCACGGTATTTATAGACCTTAATAACCTTAAGTGGGCTGGTTTGGAAGCTCGTCAAGGGAATTAATACAGTCTAAACAGCCCGTTTCTCCTGTTCGACTCAGGACTCGCTGCTGCCTTCACACGACTGCTAGCACAGACCCCGACCAGCACTGCAGGCGGCCATGCTGCTCTCAGCGCACTGCACGTCACTCTGAGACTCTGTGACTTTAACAATCAGAAAAAAACACCTTTTCTTTATAAGTACTAATGATCTCCTGCGAATGGCTCAGTATGTACTTTAAATTCTACTTTGCAGTATTTACCATTCAGTATGTGGATGTTTTACTATCCATTGTAAATGATTCTATGCTACATTCAGTATTCACTATGAATTGTTCAGTGTCCTCTATGCTACGTTCAGTATGCACTATGAAGGGTTCAGTATTTAAGATTTCAGGGCCTCCTTTGAATGGTCCATTATCTACTGTCAATCATTCATTAACCTCTTTGAATTATTAAGCATCTACTATGAATTATTCAGTATTTTTGCTAATTTATTCAGTATCTGCTATTCATTAGTCATTATCCACTACGAATTATTAAGTATCAACTATGAATTTTTCAGTATCCTCTATTCGCAATTCAGTATGCAGTATGAAGGGTTCAGTATCTATTATAAAGCTTTCAGGACCGCCTTGGAATTGTTCAGTATCTACTGTCAATTATTTATTGTCCTCTTTGAACTATTAGGCATCTACTATGAATTATTCAGTATTTTTGCTAATTTATTCAGTATCTGCTACTCTTTAGTCACTATCCACTATGATTTATTTACTATCAACTATGAATTATTCACTATCTACTGTGAAATATTTAGTATCCACTATGAATCGTTTAGTGAATTAATCAGAGTGTACTAATGATTACTCAGTATTCACTATAAATTATGCATGGTCAACTTTACAGTATTTAGTATCTACTGTGAAATATTGAGTATACACTACAGTATGAATCGTTCAGTATTCACAGTGAGTTAATCAGAATGTACTGTGTATTACTGAGTATTCACTGTGAATAATTCAGTATCTACAGTTAATTATTCAGTATCCACTATGAACTGTTCAGTATCTACTATTTTTTGAAAACCTTTTTTGCATCCACAATGAATTGTTTAGTAGTTAGCTAACTAATCTGATACCATTGTTCTGATATTATTATATTTGTAATATGGATCTAAATACAAAACCATAGAATTTACAAAAGTATGATTATAAATTAATATTTAATAATGCCAGGCTTATTGCTTTTTATTTTTCATTAATATCCGGTCATTCCTTATTGTCTGTCAGTACTGAGCCGGTGCTGATAGGGAGGACTGGACTGCTGCTCTGTCTGTGTTTGCAAGTTAATGTCTGAAATAAAGCAGTGCGGGGAGAGCAGACCTCTGAATGATTCTCTCCCGGAGATTTGTATGATGATTTTTATCATTTATACCGCAGATCCGGTTGCAGTAGATCTTGGCTTTTTGCTTGAACCCTCCGGGTCACCATCTCCATCAGAGAGAGCGGGAGCGAGAGAGAGAGAGATCAGGGTAGAGAGAGAGAGAGGGAGGAAAAAGAGCTGAGAAAGTTCAGAAAGGCTTGGAGTGAAGTGGAGCAGCGGAGGATAGAGGCGAGCGGATTCTGTGGTGAAATATTTTGGCTTGGCGATTGTGCCGACGGCAGCACTAGTGTATTTTTGTAGGAGTAAGCATCCCGGCTTTTTTAGCTCAACTCCTCATCTTAAATGCACTTGCAGTATATTGGCGTGTGTTTTTTAGATTGAGTTGCGTATGTCTCAAGTGGGGAGCGGCAGTTTGGGATTATTTTTTTCTCTCATATTGAGATAGAGCGGCTTTATTTCCCCGCCCGGCTCCAGGCTCGGCCGTGTTGACCCAGCGGTTTCCGCGATTTCAGAAAATAAAAATAAATTGGAAGAATTAAAGTTATCTTAATACGCCTGAGATGAGAGTGAGAAATTTGAATATGTAGGCTATTGAATTTGGGCCTATTAGAGCGCCTGCTTCTGTCCTGCTGCCTTTAGTCAGGTGAAAGTTTGGGTTTGGAGATGTCGACTGAAGGATTTTATTTATTTGATTTATTTGGCGTCAGCTGTCACCTTCCTTCAGTACTGAAAATGATCTTTTAAATGAATATTGTTTATTTTCCTGTGTGCAAATCGCATATTTCCCATTTTAACTGCTATGAATTATATTATAATTTTATACACTCATACAAATATCTACTTAAAGAATTGCACATCACCAGCCTTTATGTTCTTTCTCTAAAAATATAAAACAAACAAACATGTATTTCTACCTGTCCTTCACGTTGGGTCCAAATTTCATGATGACTGAACTAATATAAATGCTCCTATATGACTTAATGAGTTAATGAGTTGAATCTTTTTACATTGACTTAAATTTTTCTCCTTCTCATATATAAAATTGCAGTTGTGGAGTTTTTATTTTTATTGGACAATTACAATATGACATAGCTTTAGTACAATTAGTATGATTATTGTTTTAATTAGCATTTTGATATCAAAATCAGTCTTAAAAGAATGCATGTCACTTCTGCTCAGCCATAACATTAAAACCTTCTGCGTAATAGGGTGTAGGTCATCTAGGGGCTGCCAGAACTCTCATCTTTGACTTGTAAAGGCATGGACTCCACGTGACCTCTGAAAGTGTTCGTTCTGTGGTATCTGGGCAGCTTTAGATATTATATCAGAACCTTTAAGTTTTGGTAAGTGTGAGGTGGGTGGAGCCTCAATGACAATCAATGATCCTTAGGTGCACCTCTGTCCTTCATAGGACCTCCTGACGGATGTTCTGCAGATGTTCCGATCCACTCATTGTCTAAAACATAACAGTTTGGTTCTTGTTAAAGTGTCTCTCTTCAAAAACTCACTGTTCACCTGCTGCATAAAAAAATACCACACTTACAGGAGCCACTGCAACCAGATCACCAGTTTCAGTTCACCACAGTGGCTTTAATAGCGTGGCTGATAAGTTTACATCTGAAAATCTGAAAAGTTTAAGTTTTAATTACCTATAAATCTTTTGTGAAACTTCTCACAGCACAGCGAAAAATTACATTTAAGATCATTTTTTGCTTCATAATTATTTAAAAAACAATCTGAACTAGCTAAACAGTTTTTTTCTTCTTTTGTGTTTTTTTCTGTAATATTTTATTGCTTAAACACAGTAATAACTTATAAATAACTATATAAAGTAAATAGGTACTGTATATAGTACATATACATATATTGTCAGACAAAAACCTTGTATCTCTGTTTTTTTATCAATTCAGTTGATTGTGAATTGTTCGTTAACTCCTGATTTTTGTCACATATATTTTTTTAATGTTTTCTATTTTTGTTTCTGGTCTTTTTTGACTTTTGACAATTTTAATATGGCAGCAGTTGTTCTTTATATTATATTAGAATTTCATGATGGATTGACCTATAGAATAAAATGGACCATTTTGGAATAAGGAGGTTATATTTTTACTATATATATTTATATTTCTCCAGACATTTGTCTTTATTAGACTCATTGTCTCGTGTGTGTGTGTGTGTGTGTGTGTGTGTGTGTGAGATTGCACCTGTGTGTCAGGTCATACAGGATGGCCTGTCAGGTTCTGGACATTGCCTTTAGTGGTTTGTCTTGGTATATATTTCCCTCCTTTTTCTTTCTTTATTCCGTCTACTTGTTCTTCCTCCCTCATAGAGGCAGACATCCCGGCCTGTAACAGAGAGATGTCGATCTCTTTCTCTCTCTCTCTCTCTCTCTCTCTCTCTCTCTCTCTCTCTCTCTCTCTCTTCCGTGTCGGCGTTCAGCCGTTACGAGGAGGGCAGACTGCTGGCGCCGGCCTGTTTGGGCTCTCTCTCTTTCACACACACACACACACACACACACACACGGCTACATTTACCCACCGTTCTTCACGTTCGCTCACATGACACTGACTCTTCCTCGTAGTTCCTGACTCATTTGTATGCCATTCAATTGTTACTAATGAACAAATAGTGTTATTACACAGAAATTTCAAAAAGTCCCTCTTTGAATCACACGAACCACACACACACACACACACACACACACACCACACACACTCTGAGGGGTTGTGTATATTTGCTTGCCGTAAATGAGGCGTATTGTTGTGTTGCTCTGGCCGTCGGGAGAAGCAGAAGAATGTTCCAGAAGTTTGCGCCGCAGCCCTCATGCGGGCGGCTGGAAGGGTGCCCCCTTCGTTTTCTTTCTACCACCTCCCCCCCCCACCACCCACCTCTTCTTTTTTCTTTTTTTTCAGCAGTCCCTCTTTCTCTCAGTCTCGTCCTCTTGTTCTCACAGGGGTGAGGAGTTCACAGAGGAGACCGGCACAACTCGCTTCTCCATCCGGAGTCTTCTTCACCTAGAAACGCGCTCGCCCTTTATCTGAACTCATGGAACATGCAGTCATACACTCAAACAGTTGAACATCTACGTCTTTAAACATGTTTTGAGTGTATAACATTAACATTAACAGTAGTGTTGTTTGAAACCGGTGATTTAAACCTGTGTGTGTCTTCTGCGTCCAAGTGTATAATACCATTATATTATATAAAATTATAGTATATATATATATATAGGCTCATGTTGTGCAACATATTTACTGCCATGAACTGTACCTAAATTGAAATATTTAATTATACACCTATATCTGTATCCGTAACATATAAAAGCATGTAACTGAACTCCTGTACAGTTGGTACATTGTATAAATAAATTGAGAAACACTGGCTCTAAACCTGTGTTTAGTCAAAGGCAGAGTATATAGCATTAATACAGGTATATATACAGCTCTGGAAAAAATTAAGAGAGCACTTCAGTTTCTGAATCAGTTTCTCTGATTTTCATATTTATAGGTTTATGTTTGAGTAAAATGAACACTTGTTTTATTCTATAAACTACAATGAACGTTTCTCCCAAATTCTAAATACAAATATTGTCATTTAAAGCATTTATTTGCAGAAAATGAGAAATGGCTGAAATAACAAAAACGATGCAGATCTTTCAGACCTTGAATAATGCAAAGAAAACAAGTTCATATTCATACAGTTTTAAGAGTTCAGAAATCAATATTTGGTGAAATAAGCCTAGTTTTTATCACTGTTTTCATGTATATTGGTATGGTATCCTCCACCAGTCTTACATACTGCTTTTGGATAACTTTATGCCACTCGTGGTGCAAAAATTCAAGCAGTTCAGTTTGGTTTGATAGCTTGTGATCATCCATCTTTCTCTTGAATATATTCCAGAGGTTTTAAATTTTTTACATGGTCTCTTATTTTTTCCCCCCAGAGCTGTATATTTATAGTTGTGCAAAATATTTACTGCCAAGAACTGTACCTAAACTAAGTCTCTACACTTGTTCATTATTTTATAATATACCTAAACTATTAATTAAACCCCAAAAATGTCTGGATCTGAATTTGTGTTATATAAAATTTAGTCATACTGCTCTAATTTGTACCTAAACTTGGGCTTTATAACTGTATTTAATCTTTGGTTAGGTGTAGAATTTATATGTTTAGTTACACACGTCTCACAAATCAATATCCATAACACACATATTGTGTACATTGTAGGTACATTGTACTAATACAGTACTAAACACCGGCTCTAAACCTGTTTAATCTAGGGCAGAGTATATAGCATTAATACAGTTATATTTATATAGTAGCTGATCTAGATTCCAAACACAATAATTGCTGTTTTATGTCAAATGCTTTTACACAGCCATAAACAGTAGCAACACTAGGTTTCAAAATGTGTGTCTGATCTAGGGCCAGGTATCTAATTTTAATACAGATATATATTATACCTAATCTGGTGATTAAAACAATAATGAATGTTTCTGAACAATCATTAGTTGAATTAATACAGCCATGAGCTGTGTTATAATCTACATATACATACAGATATATACAGTACCCTATTTCACTATATGGACACAAGTGTTTGGGCGCCTGCTCATTTTCTGTGTCTTCTGAAATGAAGGGTATTGAAAAGAGTTTTATCCTGTTTTTGTTTAAGTAACTGTCTCTAATGTCCAGGGAAGATTTTCACAATTTTGAAACTTTATTGTGAGGCTTGGAGGCTTTATACCCCTCCAACCCACACCTGGAATTAGGCATGGTGCCAGTAGGTGCAATTTAAAGTAGCTGAATGTATGCATGAGTTCATAGTGTACAGTAATTGTATATTTTATATGAACCAGCTCCTTAAACCCAGTAAGATCTGTATCAGCACTATAATCGTATGTGCAATACTAATACAGCACACACCTTTCCCAGGTTAGATACAAGTCTTTACAAGGCTTGTATTGAAATGAGAGATGCAGTGTAAATTATTAATACAACCTTAGACATTACATTAATATTCTTATTATACATTAATCAGCCTTCTGGAGCCAAAACTAAACTAGATATGTATAAAGTTCTAATGCAGTAATGTAACAAACCTAGTTTAGAGTCTGGTGTTTTATTTGTTTAAAAACTTACTGTAGGTTTAATGCAACAGTCTGAATAAGGTGTGTACACCCAAAAAGGACCTGAAACTAAATCAGGAATGTTTGCTAAATATTTGTACAGTAATATTTGTACATGTCCTTAATAAACTAGGTCTAGCTTAGCCCAGAAATCCCAGTAATTAAACAAGAGGCGTGTGTCAAATGTTGTAACAGACAAAGAAAAAGTATAAAAGTATATCTTACAAACTCTAGATGTGTGTACAAAAATGTGCATACAGCAGTATGTAATCATGTATACACTGTAAAATGAGAGTTATGTCCAATATTAATACATTCCTAATATAATTAAAGCATTGCATGACACTTTAGCTAGGCCTGCGTGAAAAAAATATTGATATAGCATTAATTCTATATGAAGTACTATCAGTTAGAGTCAGTTTATGTGTATTGAATAGGTGAACTATTGTGATTTACCACCCAAAATTGTGTGACAAAAAAGTTAATCACTTTTATTTTGGGTCAAACTGACTTTTTTCAAAGATTAAAAACACAGGAGTAAAATCAGAACGTATGAAAATAATGAAATATTAAAACATTTTCTACTTATTTCAGTTAATGTAATGAACTTATAATTGGAAATAGACAGATTTCATATGTTTTCGCTTACCCCCCATCGTATAGAGGATTTAAAAAAGGCAATGTATTGTAAAAAAAAATATATATATATATATATATATATATATATATATATATATATATATATATATATATATATATATATAAGCAATTGTCTATCTACTGGAATTTTACTGGGAGCCTCTATATGTAAAGATGTACAATCATGCTTATTCCATTTTGACATTATGTATTAAATTGCGTTTAATGGATAACTTGAATTAATCAAATTAATTTGACTAAGCTCCCAGTGCTACAGGAGCGAATTATCATAACTAATTCATAAATATGGATCAAATTGACATAAAACATTCTAAAGACATTCTTTTTTGCGTGGTTGCATGGTTACTCATGCCCTGAGACAGTTTGAATCGGTGAGATTGTTGCAGTTGCTTTACAGTTGAACAGAACCGGTGGGTTCAGTGTAGTGATGTATTGTGCTTTATGCTGCTGCTGCTGATTTGGTTCTGCATTATGAAGACCCACCCGCACGCTGCCAAGTCAACTGAGGCGTCTGACCCGGCGAGGCGACTGTGCGGCAGAAGAATGTGAGTTATGTGGCAGGTCCGGTGTGCAGCACTGCATTGTCTTACGTCTTGTGACTCATATCTTATAGTGAAGTCAGCGCCGGAACCCGCCGCTCACCTGAGCCCCCATACACACACCTCCACCGGTCCGACCGACTCCACCAGCGCCGCTCACATTCTGACCCGGCCCGGTCTCGCTTCAGCGCCAGAGCCGGAGCCTTGGTATTTTATAAAGACGAATATTAATGGCAGACTTTATATGTGTTCAAAAACAGTGTATTCTGTTGAGAGATTGCGGATACGTTTGAAACTTTAATGGAGTTGTAGTTTCTAATGATCATGCACTCAGTTAATTTGATAGTTTGAAAATTGGATAAATATTTTTTTAGATTTGTACTTTTTTTTTGCTGTTTTTTTTTTAAGGAAAAAATAGACAGTTGCAGAAGGTGGTGCTTATAATGCACATAATTCTTTTTGGATCAAGAAATAATGATGTCACAAAACATTTCTCATTTATTAATCATAATCAGAGAGCTTGATTTAAAAAAAATGTTTTAATAATTCAGCAGATTTTTTTCACCATTACCTACATTAATAATCCGTACATTTTTTTTGTTTGTTTTTTTTTTTTTTTTAGAAATTAGGCTTAACACTTAATGTTTTGTTTGCCGTTTTCGTCTGAATAATATTAGATGCTGAATATTTAGTGCGTACCGGTTTTAAAAGCCCAAATTTTTAGTCTTAATATCTAGTTTTAATGTGTTTTTGGGTTTAGAGATCCAGTTTACATGCATCTCTATGTTTAAAGTAAGCTTTTTTTTCTGCTAAACAAGCAAAATAATATTTCTAATAGATAAAGTAGATATATGTGCTATATTGATATTTTGACCCCATAGATAAAAAGCTTTAAATATCAGCCTTTTTTAAGTTTAGAAGCCCATTTTTTAAATCCTGTAACTGGATTTTAGATTTAGAGACCCAGTAAAGGTATGCATATATTGTTCATATTTTTTCTTCCATGCTTTAATTATTAATTAAAGGCCTTTTTAGTTTAGACTCAATTTAGATTGTATCAACATATCTAATACAAATACATATAGATCCAGCCCTAGTTTAAGTACACATGCTTTTAGTAAGTAAAGTTATTATTTATAAAAAAAAGTCTTAAATTAAAACATACAGATAACACAAAACTACATAAAAACACCCAGAGCAGCATTAAACAGCCCGGTCTTTAAAGCTCAGCCACACAAACGAGTGCTTTGACTGAGCGAGTGAGTGCACTGTCCCAGCCTGGTCCACAGATTACAGATTGAGTTACAGAAACACAGCTTAAAAATAATCTTTAATATTTAATTAAATTATACCTTCTAAATATAGCAGTCTTTATATATTTAGACTGTGTACTGTATTAAAACTGTAAATCTCTATTAAATCTCTAGAACTTTGGCAGATTTCTGTTTTTTTTAAGAAGGGTTTTGGGTTTAGAGACCTGTTTAAGGTATGAAATGCTAATTTCAGTATCATACTTTATCATGGTATTATTCATTTGCATGCATCTAGTTTTAGTACAGGTATTGTATATCATTGTTGATACACAAAAAAAAAACTTGTCTCTCCTCTATATTGGCAGACGCAGCAGTTGTTCTTCAACGTATCAGAATTTCAGGATCAACGATTAATAGAATAATAGAAATAGGATTAATAGAAATGCTCCAAAATGACTTGTAATGACATCTTTTTACACTGACATCCATTGAAAAATGCCATTTCTCCTAAAACTTCAGCGTACTTTTTGATATAATTTGAATTTCAAAGTTGTTCTTTACAATTTTATGAGCAATAGTTTTTTTACATTGACTTCATTCAGAAGATGCTGTTGCTGTTTTTTTTTTTTCTTCACTTTTTCACTTTTTTAAGTAATTTGAATCTTGATGTCATTCTTTTTTTTAGCCGTTTTTTTTTTTTTTTTAAATTTTGGTACAATTTTACGAGGAATCATTCTTCTGTAAAATGACAATGCAATTGTATGTAAAGTCCCCATCTAAAAGAAAACAAATCAGTTAATGGAAATGGTGTTTTGGGATAAGCTGTGGTAGGGTGCAGTAATTGTCGTGCAGTAATTGTCGTGCACTTAACGTATTTAGGATACTGTCATAAAAATAAAAAAAATTGATTTTAAAAAAAAAACAAAAAAAAACAAATTGATTTTCCGTTTTTGATGTTTCTCATTGTGGTTCTTTATATTGTATCAGAGTTTCACAGTGAATGAACCAACATAAATGCTTCTAAATGATATATATATAAAATCTTTTTATATTGACTTTGTTTGAAAGATGCCGGTGCATCATGCAAAAACCTTATTTTTTTAAACCTTTTTCCTTTTTCACATTTTTTTTATTTTATTTTGAATTTGAATTTCGAAGCAGCATTTGTGTTACAATTTTATGAGAAATTACTCTTTTGTAAAGTTGCTATTCTCGAGATATAGGCTTTATGCATGACTTTAATTGCATGTAAAATCCCCTTTTAACAGAAAACAACTCAATTGAAAAAAATCAGATTTTGGAATAAGCTGTCGTAGGGTGCAGTCCTTGTCATGCACTTAAAGTATTTAGGTTGTTGTCTTGTAAAAGTCTTGTATGTGCGTCCTTGATGTTTCTCGCTTGTTGACAGCTGACTGTTGGTCTTTGTATTGTATCAGAATATCAGGGTGAATGGACTAATAGAAGTGCTTCAAAATGACTTGGAATGCATTAGTTTTATTCTATTAAAAGGTAGGACCTTCCATCTACAGCACCACATTTCAAGACCGCAGTTTAAGGCATGTGAAGCACTTAATGTGTTTAGTTTGAGGTCCCACAAAAATAAAAGTGCATGTGTCTTCATTAGCTTATTTTTATTTTTTTTCTTCACATTTTGTTATAATTTGAATCTGGCAGTTGTTCTTTATATTTTATCAGAACCAATAGGAATGCTGTAAAATCTTTTTACATTAGAAAATGTATAAATGAGTGTATGTAAGTTCTGTAAAGTGTAGGAGGCAGAGAGGAGACTGACCGATGGAATGCGTTTAGAGGTGAAACTCCGCTCTGAACGTTTGGGCACCCTCGCTCCGGCGCTGACCGCAACCTGGGAGAATGCAGGAGGAATCAGAGACGGGAGGAGAGGGGAGGAAAAGCGGAGAGGAAATAGCCCCGGCCGAGCCGTGTGACTGCAGCGCGCCGCTTTATTTTACTGCCAGAACGGGTTCCTAACGTTTATTTGACTTCTAGCGAGGTACAATGTTTACGGAGTTGAAATGTCGATTATTTATCCAGGCTAATTTGAAGCAGCACTCCCCTCTCTCTCTCTCTCTCTCTACTTCTCTCTCTCTCTGCCACACACACACACACACATTCTCTCTGTCTCTCCCCTTTCTTAACGGATAATCCCGGCTAGTGGCGTACGAGCGGAGTCAGATGAAAGATTAAATAAATAAATAAAGCGCCTTGGATAACATTCCCCTCCGATTGACCCGACCTCGTGACCCCGCAGACACTCGCAAAGAGGTCGTGACCTGGGCAGAAGAGCGTTCTTTTTAAATTGCAGCTTATTTCAGGGCACAGGGCGTCCAGTTAAACTGCTCTCCTGTCCCCGACTCAGACTGAGACTCTATACACTCATACGACACACACAGACTTAGCATGTCATTATGAATACTGTACTTTAAAAATTCCTGAGATATGTTGCTTTCACTGACAATGAATGTTTTTCAATGTTTTGTGCATCACACATGCACAGATGAACGTGTAAAATCAGACATGCCCTGAAAATCATAATATCAGTGTAAGAGTAACAGTGCTGTTTAGACTCTACTGCAAATATGATGCAGCCGCTGAATGCATCAACATAGCTCAACTCTGTAACAATATATTGCAGTATTAAGGACGCTTTATTTGTTTATCTATATTTGTGTTTTAGTATTATCAGTGTTTATTACACACGTTTTGTTTAATGTTAGTGAATGGGGCTTACATATTATTTTGAAAGTTTTATGCATCATATAATACTCATGTTATATTATTTAAAAGTGCACATATAAAATATGATGTGGGCCAAAACTCAGTAGAATGGTACCAAAAACTAAGGAAACTAAATCAGGAAAATAAACAGATATGATGCAGGTGATATTTAAGAGGATTCCTTTGTCTTACCTAGCAAATTTGTTTCTTTAATATCTACACATACGACTAAATTTCGAATACAGCTGTTGCGTAAGTGTCTTTAATAATTATTAATACTTGCTGTTGGGTCATGTTATAGCCAAGGTACAGTTATTGCTGTGCACGTTTAAAACCACAGATGTAGCTGAAAATTTAATTAAGCCATGGTTTATGAAAGCTAAATAAAGACAAGACATAGACAAAAAGGAAATTTAGTGATGAAACTGTATAAACAGTTTTATTTTATATATTGCTATATAAAAGCTACATTCGTAAGATGATAAAAGCATGAATAAACAAGCATTAGAGGGATAACTACTTGACTTGACTTTAAGCTATTTTAATCTGTATTGCAGATATCATGCATGTAAAATTGTACTAACAGGGCTTTATAGAGCTTACCTATGTATAAATGCACTGCAGTTTGTAACAAAATGTATTTGTACATATAGTAAAAGCTTTGGGCCTGTCTAGAATACAACACTGTATATTTCAAATAATTATTTAATAGATTAACTAGTAAATAGGTTACGTTATTCCTATATTAGATTTACGGCCCACATCTGTGCTTACAATTGTGCTCTGTTGAGATATCTAATTTGTCTGTAATGTGATGCACTTTATGTATCTACTAAGTCCTGATATAGCTGATGAAAACTTGTGTTTCTAGATGAGGAAAAGAAAACATGTTGACTACAAAAATAAGCTTTTATTAAGGATCGTGAATCAATATTAATACGTATATTGCAGGCCTATTAATGCCTGCTGTTGGGTCATGTTATAGCCAAGTTGTGTTTATTTACGGAGCTCATTCAGAACCAAGGATGCTGGTTAAAATCTAATTATGGAATGATATACAAAAGCTAAACTGAGAAAATAAATATACAGATGACGATCTGATGAGACGATGAGAATTGGAGTGACGGTACTGTTTAACCTGTGCTGCAGATCTAATGCTGGCATTACAGTAGCTAAAGTACTTCATTCTGAGTTTACCTATATATATATATATATATCAGGTACAAAACACGCAAAGTGTAGCTTATCCGCAAAAAAAAACTAACAAAGAAACCTAAAATAAGAAAAGCAAATATTTGATTTTGATTGGAAGGATAGTGTGACTGTGTAATTGAAGAAACTCGCAAAGCCATGTGTGAGATGAAGGAGATATACTGGCTTTAGTGGACAAAAGCTGGGTGTCCTGTTCTCTACTGTGTGCAAAAGCGGCTCGCGCTGTTACAATTCAGTAAAATAGAGTGAATTTTTGCTCTTAAACAACCCAAAATACATTTCTAACCAAAAATCCTTTTAACAACAGCCGATTTACTAAGTAAACATTTAACAAACATTATAATATAGGAACTTTTGGATCTTATATAGCCTAATAGATCTAGATCTAGATTTAGAAGCAGTTAAGAAGAAGCAAAAAAACAGTTTACTGCAGTATTTAAGTATTTAAAGGCTGAGAGGTGATGAGTGCGGAATGTGTGAATGCATGTTTTGTCTGCGCGTGTTTGTGTGTGGTCGGTGTGCGTCAGTACGGCTGCGTGTGTATGTGCAAAATGCAGTGTGTCTGGCCTCCCCATCCACCCTACGACTTGCATGGCAGGCTAAAACGATAAGACAAAAATTCTAGCACATTTTTGATAATCTACAGATTAGCTTGTGGTTTTTTTCCTGCAGATTTGCTTCTTGAGAAAGTTTGACTGCGTTTTCGCTGTATTTTAGCGGAATTTAAAAAAGATACACTTTAGATTTCATGTGAAGTTCAACTTAGCAATGCAGAAAATGTTTTACCTGAATACAGCAGCATATCATACTTATTCATATATTTGTATATATATATATTTACAACTCTGGCAAAAATTTAAACACTTCAGTTTTTAATTAAGTTTCTCTGATTTTGATATATAGGTATAGGTATATATTTAAGGAAAATTAACATTGTTGTTTTATTCTAAAAACTACGGACAACATTTCTCCTAAATTCCAAATAAAAATATTGTAATTTAGTTCATTTATTTGCAGAAAATGAGAAATGGCTGAAATAAGGAAAAAGATGCAGAGCTTTCAGACCTCACATAATACAAAAAAACAAAAACAAGTTCATATTCATAAAGTTTTAAGAGATCCAAAATCTAAATTTGGTGGAATACCCTGGTTTGTAATCACAGTTTTCATGTATCTTGGCATGTTCTCCTCCATCAGTCTTACACACTGCTTTTGGATAATTTTATGCCACTCCTAGTGCAAAGATTCAAGCAGTTCAGCTTAGTTTGATGGCTTGTGATCGTTCATCTTCCTCTTTGTTATATTCCAGAGGTTTTCAATTTGGTACAAATCAAAGAAAGTCATCATTATTATTTTTTCTCCAGATCTGTATGGACACTAATTATGTATAATGCAGATGGGACAAGGGGCATACAAAGGCACTTACGATGTTATAAAATACATATAGAACGTTTATTAAGACACTCACATGTACATATATAATTTGCATAGGATGTTTATGATATATAATCTTACATATGCATATGCATAGAATGCATATAGGACATATATAGACCCTTAGTTGCACATGTATGACAGATGTACACTTCAATATGTGCACTTCTGGACTGGACAGACATATATAATACTTGTTGATGTATAGACACTTAGGTAAATGTATTGCATATATTTTAATCCATGGCTTTAATGGTGCAAAAAGAGCAAACTGTGTGTGTTGCAGTGTGTGTGTGATTGTGTGTAATCGGCAGCACTTGCAGTAGCCAGGGCTCATCAGCTGGAACAGCAGGCCGACATTACCAATCTGTGGGCAGAACAAAGTCGGGCCCAGCGATACGCCGCACCGCAGCCTCCCTTATCTGTTTACGCGATGGACTTTTTCAAACGCAAACATTTTCTTTAGATGCGCTGGGAACACACACGCCGATAGGCATCGCATACAGTCTAATTGCCTCCGATAGCAGCGCGTTATTACCATTAAAACTCAGCAGAAGAGCCGTTCTCCCTGACTTCCAGCCAAGCTCTCTGATTTATAAACTCATGAACACAGATACACCTGCCCCCCTCAGCGCACACACCACCCCCTCTTCCCTCACATGCCCTAGAAGGCTTTTTGAACTCTATTGGATCTGGAAACAGTTGTAACGCAGTAAGGTGGTGATTTTGTGAGTGTATTTATTTTATAGCCTCGGTTTGACTGTGTGATGTTTCTGTATGATAGAAGGCTATCTGAGTAGGGCTGAGTAGCAGCATTTACACTAGTTTTCTGTTTACTTGCAGGGCAGAAAATGGAGCGTTCTGATTGGACAGTAAAGCTGGGCGAATATGAAGTGCTAACAAAAAGTTTATTTTTTATGCATACATGTAAATGCTTTGATACCAGTTAGATAGCCGTTTTTATTTTACCAATCTTAATTTGTTGTCCTATGTTTCCTTGGGTTTCTCAGCTACATTGTGCATTATTAAGTATAGTAATCATTAGTAATAATAATAGTAATACTATTATACCAAACATAATCAAACATATTACAAGATATAAATATACGACATCATGAGCATTTATTACAAATATGTTCAGCTTCCCAGACAGGGATTAAGCCAAGTTGTAAACTGTATTTTTACTTTCAGCACTCAAAATGCTGTGCAGTTCAAGACTAGGCTTAAAGTTATCCAAAAGCAGTGTGTAAGACTGGTGGAGGAGAACATGCCAAGATGCATGAAAACTGTGATTAAAAAACAGGGTTATTCCACCAAATATTGATTTCTAAACACTTAAAACCTTTTTCTGCATCTTTTTTGTTATTTCAGCCATTTCTCATTTTCTGCAAATAAATGCTCTAAATTACAATATTTTTATTTGGAATTTGGGAGAAATGTTTTCTGTAGTTTATAGAATAAAACAACAATGTTAATTTTACTCAAACTTGTACCTATAAATAGCAAAATTAGAGAAACTGATTCAGAAATTGAAGGGGTCTCTTATTTTTTTTTATAGAGCTATCTGTGTGTATATATAGTTGTTATAGCAGGTATTCTATATATTGTTCTGCCTATTGTGTCAGAATTTCAGCATGATCGGACCAATAGAAATGCTTTGAATTGACTTGGAATATAATCTCTTTACATATATAAATATATACACACATACTTATAGACACTTATTACATGGGATGACGAGAGAGTCCTAATGAGATACGAAAACCAGCATGTGTGTGTCAGGTGGGTGTGGAAATGCTTAGCCCTCATTTCGACCCCTTTCGTCTGTGTGTGTGTGTGTGTGTGTGTGTGTTCCAGCCGTGGTCTGTGTGTGTGTGTGTGTGTGTGTGTGTGTGTGTTACTCAGACTCCCATGGTAATAAACGGCCCTCTCTCCCACCCCTGCTTCAGCTGCTCCAGGGGCATTCCTCTGCCGGTTCACTGGCAAGCCTCAAGTGGGGCCTTTTTTCAGCCCCTCTAATTGCTGAAAGACATAATTGTGGAGCACTTTGAAGTAAAAGTCAATTTGCCATGAGTCCACTCTGTAAGCGTTCCGACTCCGCGTCCCGCTCTGTTCCTGAGAGGCGCGCTGGCTGCCGGCCGGGCCGAGCTCGGGCTCGCGATGTATAGATAACTCCCAGTCAATTTGGAGTGTGTTTATTTAACAGGGCCAGAGCATCAGCGTTTCCTCACCGCTGCTTACCCGAGCGGCCCCGGCCCGGCCCCGCACCGGCTCTTTAATAGGGTAATGCCGTCCAGCGAGGGACCGGTTGTTTTGGCTAGGGGCGCTTGCTGTGTCTGCTGTGTGTGGAGCGTATGTGTGAAAGCAGGTGTGTGTATAGGTGATTGAAGAATTGTGTGTGTGTGTGTGTGTTCAATAGACTGAGCATCTCTGGGCCCTGTGGTGAGTTCTGGGCCGCGTGGTGCTTCCTTTCAGCGCGTGTGTGGGTGCTGACAGCCGCGGGGAAGTGTTAAAACACACACACACACACGAACACACACATACACAACGTACACTACACACTCTTGACACTGACATGACGCCTCCACGCTATGCCATTCAATGGAGCTCAAATTAGTCATTAGACACAATGTACGCACTCCCACTGAACCTGTACGGCTGTACGCTTGTGTGTGTGTATATGTCCACCCGTGTACTTGTGTGTGCCTGAGTTTGTGTGTGTGTGTGTAAGGCATGTGTACGTGCCCGGCGTGTGTGTCCGCCCTCCATCCGTCGATGTTTATTGTTTACTGTTCTCCTGGTGGCGCCAGGACTGGGGAAAACAGAAGCTTTAAAAACACTTTGTTTTGGGGGGGAGAGTCAGAACTCTGCGGTTTCCATCTAATCGCACAACCAGATCAGTGCCCCTCATCTACGTACAGAGAGAGAGAGAAAGAGAGAGAAAGAGTATGTGAAAGGAACTAAAAGAAAGAGAGCGCTAGAGGGGAGAGAGAGAAGGAAAGAAGGAAGGAAAGAAGGAAGAGAAATAGACAGGAAAAAGAGAATAAAGTGAAATAGAGAGGAAAAAGAGAATGAGGAAGGAGAAAACTATTGAGAAACTGGTGCAAAGAAAGAAAAAGAGAAAGAAGAGAGAAATAGAATGCAAAAGAAGAATAAAGAGAGAAAAGAGAAATGGAGAAGCGAAAAAGAAAGAAATTGTGGTAGAATGAGGTAGAGAAATGGCAGGGAAAGAAAGATATATAAAAAAACAAATAAGAGAGTGATAGAAAGAAAAAAAGAATAGAAAGAGTACAAGCAATAGAAGAAGAAAAAGAAAGAAAAAGCGATTGAGGGAGAAAAAGACAAGTAAGTAGACAAGAAGGAACTAGAGAGAGGACCAAAACGAGAATGAAGTAAGAAATATAGATGAAAGATAATAAAGAAAGAGAGCAAAAGGGGAAAACGACTAATAAAAGAATAATAAAGTGAAGAAATGAAAGAAAAAAAGTGGAAAAATAACAAAATACATAAAAAAGAATGAGAAAATGTTTAAGAAAATGTGAGGAATGGTCAGATTGATAAAACTATAAAACAAGAAAAGGCAGAAAGGAGAAAGAGTAAGAGAGATGGGACGAAGGAACAGAAAGGGAATGAGATAAAATGAGTGAGAAGACAAGGAATGATCAAGAAGAGAAGGGTGAGGTAGAGGAGAGATTGCAGGAGAAAAGGGTTAAAAGAACAAATAAAGGACGTGTGTGAAAGTAATGAGAGATGGAGGAAAATTAATGAGATTGAGAAGAAATTGAATTAAAAAGTGAAAGATGTTAAGGAAATAGTAGAGAGAAAGAAGAATGTGAAAGAGCGAGTGACGTATGGGACAGAAAGAGAACGCAGAGAAAGTAGAAAAAAATAAAGGAATAAGAGATAAGAGGAAAAAAGTGGGCAAGTTCAAGTGAGGATGGAAAAAGACAAAAGAAAGTGTGGAGTAGGAAGAATGAAAAAAAGAGAAAAATGTGACGAAGGGACGAGAGAATGTAAGTGAAAGAAGTGAGAAATGGAAGGGGGGAGAAGTGTGAGAAAGGGAGGAAAGAAAGGTAGAGCAACAATAGAGTAGATATGAAAATGTAGAAAAGATTATGGTGTTAAAGTGGACAAAACAAGGGTGATAGAAAATAGAATGAAGAAATAATGGGGAAAATAGTGAGAGAAGAGAAAGAGTTAGTAAGAAAGGAAAAGAAAGAAAGCGAAAGGGGAGAGATTGTGGAGCAGAATGAGATTAAAGAAAGAGAACAAGAGCCAGTGGGGTAAAAGAAAAAGATGAGAAAGCGACAACAGAGTTGGGGTAGAGATAGTTTAAGAGCACGAGGGTGTGCAGGAGTGTGCGCGAGAGAGTGTAGCGTTACTTTTACTGTCGCTGCTTTCGCGTATGGCTCTGAGAACACGAGGCTGCTCCAGCCAGTCTGTCTCCACCAGCGGCTGAAAGAAAGAATGGATGAATGAATGAAAGAATGAATGAATAAGAGAGAGAGAAAGGGCCACAGTCAAAGCAGCAGAACAGAAGCGCGAGAGTGAGTGTGATAATGTGAGAGGTGTCTGTCGTTTCTTTTTTTTTTTTGTCCCCTTCAGCATTGCGGCGGTGGCGGCGGCGGATCACTTCATTAAGTGGGTAGAAGCAGAATATGCGCTCCTTTTGTAGCGCGGTAAATGCGGAGTGTTTGTGGAGAGTCACACACTTTTATCCGGTGCTGAATAGCGGCCCGCCGGCGTTTCGGCTCGCCTGCCCCCCCAGAACCGGCCCGGCGTCGCACCCACCCTCTCGCACTCAGGTATGAACGGATCATTACGCTAAATAGGACGCTGATGAAGAGCATTTTTGTGACAAATGATGTTTTTTTTTTTCCCCTCCTCTCTTCGCATTCTCGAGCGCCGTGGACGCCGTCTTAGCACCGACAAAGAAGCGGCGCAATCAACAACTTCAGTCTAATCGAGTCTTTCTCAGAAAATAAAGAAATAAATAACGTCTGTAAATGAGGGCGGATTGGAGGACTGAAAAGCTCTGATCATGCTGTGTACACTGTCGCATAGAATGCAAGGCCCAAATTGAATTTTCTTTCTTTCTTTTTCTACTTTTTTTATTAATAAAATAAGGAGCTGATAGAAGTAATAATTGACTTGGCATTTCTCGACACTTCAAAGGCCTTTGCGCCCTGTAGGCGATGCAGCAAATTACAGCAGAAAGCAAATCTACTATTAGTACAGTGTAAGTACAGTGTCAACGATTAGGAATGTGTCTATGTGCCCAAACCTTTATACAGTACGGTTCATGGAGTACAACAGATTTACTGCGTCCAGTACTGTTCAATATGTTTAGGTGCTAAATTGCATGATTTAAAAGCAGTAAATCCAAGAAAAAAAATAAAAGAGAGTTTATACTTTACAAACTCATTCGCACAGACAGACGCAGGCAAATGCAGACAAACATATATACAGTAAAAGTACACCAACAAGGATTTTAGATTCTAAGTAGAAAAGTTGAGATATTACATAGTGCTCTGTAGAAACAATGCCACTGACAGCAACAAAATCTAAAGGCATGATGCATCCACCCCCATGCTTCACAGTAGGCAAGGTGTTCTTTTCATAAAATAACCAAAATTACCAAAACATTCTAGGTTTAAAACTCCGATTTTTCAGGACTGTGTGGGACTGTCTGGTCTCTTCAAATGGAATTTGAGTCACTTACATATGTATTCTTCAGTGGAAATGTATAGGATTAATGCACATGCAGCATCAGTATGACTGGTCAGATCTTTTTTATGCTTCTTTTTGCTTGTATTATGCACTTATTGCTGTCTTCATCCACTAGCATCAGTGTTATGCCAGATTCTGAAGCCCAGGCAAAATCTGATTCCTCGTTGAGCACACAAGTGATGGTAAAATAATGTTTTTACCTTAATCTCATTGATTTTGTAATATTGTCTATGCTGGTTTAGATAGAGGCCAGTTTAGGCTGACTTGCAAATCTTTGAGTTTGTGGTTAAAGTTATGTATGAAAGTGAATTCACCACTTAATCCACTTCATGCAGCTTTATGTAACAGATTGTGCTTGCGATTCTTGTTGTTTCTGTTTGGGAGCAACAAATAATATTAGGTGTTTCTTCACAACAGACAACAGAACAACACTTTAAAAGCAGTTGGATTCTGGTGGAAGACCGATATGATATGAGGAAAAATTCAGAGTTATTATACTTATAATGTGAACATAGCTTAAGTTCCTATGAGTGCTCTGATTTGCCTTTCTTGTCAGCATATGAATTGTACATTCCGGACGTTTTCTTATCCTTACAGATCTTATCTTGACTTCCACAGTTCCCCTGAACTTGTGCAAACGTACAAACTAAATACTATGATTCATATCATTTATTGTGAAAATGTCAGATATTGTGATATTATACTTTAGATCACCGACCATTATGGGTACGAAAGTTTCATACAGAATTACAAACCAAAGTTTTCTCTCCTTTCCTCTTCTTTTATTTCTTTTTTCCCTTTCACTCAGTCTGAAGGATACACGCGTGTGCACACACTCACGCACATTGCAGAGTGTTTGGTGGTACACTGGGGTGATTAGAAGAATCAGCAGGCCTTGCAGGGAGAGAGAGAGGGAGAGAGAGGGAGAAAGGAGGGAAAGAAGCACCTCTTATCTCAGGCAATTAATCAGGGAGACTCATATTGCGGGACAATTATTCAAAGCTTATTCTTGAATAACTTACAGGCGGAAGCCTCTGGAAGTTTTTTTTTTTTTTTTTTTTTCCCTCTATTCCCCCTCCATCCCCCCGGACGTGAAGGTCATGAGAGCAGAGAGACTGACGCCGGGGCTGCAGGGGAACACGTGTGTGCATGTGTGTGTTGTATATGTGTGTTGCAGCAGGCAAGGTCAAAGTCACCCCAAAGTCTAGCTCTTCCCGCTTTTTTCCTTTCATCCGACAACACAACCCTCAGTGCAGTTTTCACACTTTTGGCGAGGATAAACACTTTAATATTTACAATTCTTCTGAAACGTTACTTATCTCTCTGTCTAGAAGTCTGTGTGTGTTGGGAAGTGTGTGTGTTTGTGTGTGTGTGTGTGTGTGTGTGTGTGTGTGTGTGAGAAAGTTTGTGTGAGGGTGTTAGTTTTGGTACATTTTCTTTAGAAGACAAACAGGACAGACCTACACAACCCCCCAAAATACTTCTGACTTTGGAAAGCACTTTTATTTAATAAAAATAACTCAATTTGTTTTATAAATGCTTCATTGATTGGCCATAAGTGAGTCAGGCCAAACAAGGAAGTGTTTCAATCTGGTGTAGACATTCATGGGAAACTTTTGCTGTGTGTGGGCGAGCATTATCCTGCTGAAAACTGCTGATTGGAACCCCTTTCTTGTGAGGCAGCACATGTGACCACTTAATAATGATGAGTTTCTTTAATTTTACCAAATTAAAAACCTCTAAAATATAATCAAGAGGAAGATGGATGATCACAAACCATCAAACCAAGCTGAACTGCTTGATCTTTTGCACCAGGAGTTATCCAGAAGCAGCATAATGTTACCCAAAAGCAGTGTGTAAGACTGGTGGAGGAGAACATGCCAAGATGCATAAAAACTGTGATTAAAAACTCTTAAAACTTTATGAAAATTAATTTGTTGTCTTTGCATGATTTGAGGATCTGAAAGCTCTGCATCTTTTTTGTTGTTGTCTGTGTATCTTTTTCTGTCTCTTTACCCATACTTAATTTAATAATGGATAATGGCCAGATTAGGCTGACTTGCTGATGTTTGATTTGTGATTAAAGCCATGTATTAAAACGTGAATTCACCACTTAATCCACTTTATTTAGCTCCAAATGCAGATGGACGTGTGTCGGGTCGTTACTTGTTTGTTCACACGGATAACTGTAGCCAGGCGCCGCCTGTCCTGATCACTACTACGCACTGTGCTGTTCACTGTGGGTGGTAATGCTCACACAACTGTACAAATGGACACTGGTAGTGTTGCCCAAATAGCACACTCCTACAGGTTATGTGAAATCTCTCTCTCTCTTTTTCTTTCTCACACATATACACACACACACACACACACACACACTGTCTTAGATGTTAGTAATTGTCTGTCGCTGTGTGGAGCTGGAACATTAAAAGGTTCTTATCTCGTCTCGTTTAGACCTGTGATTCTGCCGCTCATTGATTGGAGCCCCAATAAACGACCTGGCTTTAATTGCACTGAGCCTTAATCCCAGCTTTTCACGTGTAATATAGCGGCTGGCGGGAGTGCGAGAGAGGGGGGGGGCTGGACTGAGCGAGATTCTAATTGAAGCGATATGATTTTGCAGCAAAAAAGAGCATAAATATCTGTTCTGCTTCTGTTCACTTTACTGCACTCACTTAGATTTTGTGTGTGTGTGTGTGTGGTAAGAGAGAGGATAGAGCCATTGAGGACCATAGAGCCAGTCAATTTTGTGAGCCAATGGATTCGGCTAAAATGACACTACTTCTCCAGTCCGTTCGTTTTCTCTCGCGCTCTTTTTCTCTCACGCTTGCTTTTTTACTCTCTCTCTTTCTCTTTCTCACCCTCTCTTTCTTTCTTTTTCTCTCTCTCTCTCTTATCTCTCCGTTTTAATTACTTCCCAACGTGCGTCTAAGCTTGTTTTCATTGCTCCGCGCCATTTTTGGCTCGCCGGCTTTCTCTCGTTATCGCGGCCTGTCTGTACTCTTTCTCGCGTTTGTAAATGACACAATCAATTACAACTGGAGCTGGTGTGTGTGCGCGCATGCATGTGTGTGCGCATGTACCCTTGTGTGAGTCTGTGTGTGTGTTTGGGTTTTCGTCTGCAGTGCCAAATGTAAGAAAGCTGCTGTGATTTTTGATATAAGGATGAAAGTGGAGTTGGTGTAAATGGTGGCAGCTCAGTGTCTTAGACTGTGTTCACACTGCAGGCAAATCCGATTTGTTACTCAGATCAGGTCTGTTGAGATGATCGTCTGCACTGTTATTTGTTGTAAGTGATCAGATCAGATCAGATTCACGTGTCTGAACATCATAAGTGTATCTGCATGGGTTGCTGTGGTATAGAGGGTGCTTTCAGTAACTCTTCTTGGATTTCATACTACCTCCAAATGAGATTTGGATCATATTTGATTTGGTTTGGATCGTATTTCGTGTGATTTGTAACATATTTTGTATGATTTTCGGCTGTTCAGACTAGGGGTGTACCATATCATACTGTACGCAATAATATCATCAAGATTTTTGAATATCGTTAACAATATTATATACTGAATTATCGTTTTTTTTTTTTTACTGTTTTTAGCAAAAGAAAAATGCACACTGTTCCCATTTCCCACTCATTATATATCTACTAGAGACAGATTATATCTGTCCAGATGGAGATATTGGGAGTGCGTTATTAGTATCATGACATTCTCGACCATTGACTTTTGTTACAAATCTGATAAGATTCTTGTAATTTTTTTGTTATCGTAGTTAGGGGTGAACCTAGAGCTGGGCGATATGACCCCAAAAAAAATCTTCTATTTAAAATAAATAAATAAATAAAAATCTGATTTTCGATTTAAATAGATTTTTTCCCCTACTAAAATCTCCTAAAAGTTGCTAGAAGTCGCTAAATGACATCATCGCCTAATTTGCATAATACATGTTTTTGAAGCTGTAAAGGATTAACATTGTTAGAGAAAAAAGTGAGTAAAAAACACTCTAAATATGTTAGAAATGATACAAATGAACTCCAACAAATGAACAACTTCTGTTGCTTTTAAAATAGTCACGTTTCAAAATAACTTTATTTTTACGTAAATTACATAAATCATTTTTTTGCCGTGTTGTTAAATATTATTATAAGAGCAGTTTTTTATTTTATTTATTTTTTATTTTTTTATCTTTTTTTAGCTTTCTTAAGTTTTCTTTATTTTCAAACCTATTATAGACAAATTGTTAAATAGCTTTTTACAAAGAGGGAGACACTGTGGAGGAGGTAAATGACAGGCTATGTGGGAGGGAGGGAGGGAGAGACGGGCGGGGCTGCGTGCGGGAGAGAGGGGCGGGGCTAAGCTCAGGGGCGTGTCGGTAGTGAAAATTAAAACTCAGAGAAAATCGATTTTCATGAAAACACATCGTCCTTAACTGTAAATTCGAATTAATCGATAAAATCGATAAATCACCCAGCTCTAGGTGAACCATATCATATCGTATGCAATCATAAACTTTTCTTTTTATTTTGTTGCAGTAGGGTATTTTTGCAATTTTTTTTTAATTAAGAGTATCATTATTGCAAAAATACCATGAAATATCGTGATATTATTTTAGGGCCATATCGTACACCAGTAGTTCAGACTGTCAAAAATCAACCTTTCTACATTCGAAATATACCAAAAATCTGATTTGTAGTCTTCTTCTCACTCTGTTCCTCTCTCATTTTCCTTTTTTTATTTATTTATTTTTATTATATAAATATAAGCACTCTATTATCCTCTATTTCTCACATTCTTCAGTTCTCTCATTTCTTGTCTCTGTCTCACTCTTTCTTTCAGTTTGTGTCTTACTCTCTGTTGGTCTTTTTTTTGCTTTCTCTCACGCTCTCTCTTATACTTACTCTCTAGGTTGTTCTCACTCTGTCCTTTCTCATTCTCCTAATGTTGTTTTCTACACCACTCCCTGTCCTTTCCCCTTTTCTCATTCTCTCATTCTTTACACCATTCACTTACCCTCACTCTTTTCTTCACTCACTTTATTGGTTTTCTGCTCCCCTTTTGTCTCTCTCGATCTCATTCTCTTTTGCTCTCAAACGCTCTCTCTGTCTCTCACTTTTTCTCTTATTCTCAATAACTGTCCATCTCCTTCTGTGTACCTGCTTTTCTCACGCTGTTTCTCTCACTGTCTCACTCTCTCATTAACGCTATGTTTCTTTCTTGCTCTTTTTCTCTTTCTCATTTTTCATTCATTCTTTTACTCTTTTTTCCATTGTTTCTCCTGATCTATGAAACTCTTTTGATCTCACTCTGGTCCTTGATCTTGCTCTCTTTTGCTCTTGCTCTGTCTCTCTCATACTTTCTCCTTACATGTCTCTTATCCTCTCTCGTTTGTTTTCTCCACCATCATTCTATGTTGCATTTGGTCTTGCTTTTTTCCACTCACTTGATCTCTTGTTCTCAGTTTTTATTTCTCTCTTTTACTCTCATTCTCTAAACTGCTCTCTCACCTTTCTCATTCTCTTTCTCTCATTCACTATTCTTTGCTTTCAGTTTGTTTCTTACTCACTTTCTCTTCTCTGTCTCACTCTTGTGCACATGTTCTCTTTCTATTCTCTTTCTCTTTACTCTTCTCTCCCTCTTGTTCTTTTTCTCTCTTTCGCTCTATTTCACACACTTGATCTCTCATTTTCTCACACTTTCTCATTAGTTTTCTTGTTCTATATACATTTCATTTTAGATCTCCTTACTTTTTTTTCTATCTCTTTCTGTCTCTATTCTTTCTCTTTTTCTAGCGCTCTTACTAGTTTTTCTATACCTATATCTCTTCTTTCTCTTACTTTCTATACCTCTTTAAACTTCTCTTACCTTACTCATTCTCTTCCTCTCATTCACTATTCCTTGCTTTCACTTTGTTTCTTACTCACTTTCTCTTCTCTGTCTCACTTTTGTGCACATATTTTCTTTTTTTTTCTTTTACTTTTCTCCTCTCTCCCTGTGGTTCTTTCTCTCTCTTTTGCTCACTTTATCTCACTAGTTTTCTTGTTCTATCTACGTTTCATTTTAGATCTCCTCTTTCTTTCCTCATTCAATCTTTTTCTGTCTCTATTCTTTCTCTCTTTTTTCTATATCGTGCTTTTTTTTCTTACTTTCTCTAGACCTTGCTAACCTGTATCTCTTTCCCAAACTCTTTTAGTCATTCCCGCTCTCTATCTCTCTCTCTCTCTCTCACTTTCACTCTCTCTCTCTCTCCGTGTGATGAGTCATTAGTGTCTCCCACATTGTGTTTATGAGAGAGAGAGAGAGAATATGGGAGGCAGTAGAAGGAGGAATAGAGCCGTAAAATGCAAATACGGCCCGCACTCCTCCCTACCTTTTCTTTTCGCTCTCTTTTTTTTAAACAAATTAAATGTCAGCGATGTGAAATATTGTCAGTTTCATTTGCGCTGAGGAGGGGATGACAAATCCATATTCTTCCTTTAAATAAAAATTCTTATTACGGCGCGGCGGGGGTAATCACGGCTCCACAAAGCGCGCGGTGATTAACGATAGCAATTTATTGTACGAGGGAGGCTTCTCGCAGAGAGAGCGCGAGGAGGAGCAGAGACATCATCTTTATCATAATTCATATCATAAATAACCAGCCTCGGCCAATCAGAGAGGGGCCGACGTGTCATTCCCCAAATAACCTTTGATAACTATTACCATAGCGGTCGGCAACGCAGGAAAAAGCCCAAAGTCACAATGTTATCTTATCCCCATTCTGCGCCTATAGAATACAACAGTATTACCATATAGATTACACTATTTATAATGGAGGGTGTCAGAGGAGAATGCCTGCGCTGCCTGTCCTCCGTTGTGGCTCTGAGGGGGCAGGAGGCTGTCACACTGCCGCTTAACCAGTATCACAGCAGCCCCAGCGGAGTGTGTGTGTGTATGTGTATGTGTGTGTGTGTGAGTATAAGTATGTGTGTGTAAGTGTGTGAGTGGGACTAGAGGGGGCAATATTAGAAAAGTTTGATTTTGCTTAAGATTACTCTTACAATATGTTGTCTGAGATCTATAGACTCTGTGTGTGTGTATATATTTATATAAGTGTGTGTGTGTGTTTCTGTGTGAGTGTGTGCGCGTGCACCTTCCCCTGAATCTTGTTCTCTGCTGTGTAATCAGGTGTGAATGATTTTGATCTTCTGCTCTGATATCTTGCCTCCATTCCACTTAATATTGTACTCCTCCTCCTCCTAAGCCTCTCTCTCTATAGCTCTCTCTCAACCTATCTCGCCCTCCGTCTCTATCTCTTCCCCTCACCTCCCTATCTTTTTCCATGTATACAGTACATAGTGTAGCGATTCATTAGCTGAATCATTGCATCGATTACAATTTCCCGCCTACGTCGACCCTCTGGGGACAGTATCACTTTTAATTGCTCTTGCTTTGGCCCTGAATCATTTTATAATGGCTTGGATTAAATGAATAACCTTCTTCTATGAGAAACACAGTAGAATGGAATGTGTTTAGATGAACACAGGAACAGTATGCCAAACAAAAACAGTCTGTGTCAACAGCGTTTACTCCGTGATTGTTCACGTTTTACTTATTTTAGTTTCCCATCCAGCAGTTTGTCCTATCCAGCAGTTTGCCTATGTACTGAAATATGAGATGTTCTATCAGTGCCTGATTACAAAAAAGAAAATGAGTTTGGATAAATTCTAGTGGTTAAGTGGTTAATAGGTCTGTGTCGTTATGTTCTGCACCGGTTTGGATCTTTTAGACTGGTTACGGACTCTTTTTCTATTTGCTGTCTTGCTAAATCAGGACCAAGATCTTGTTCAACATCCCTACCACAGTTTTAGCATAGCCCGACTAGCCAACCAGTAGGTTTCCTTTATCTTCAAGCCCTCCCACCAAGCAGTTCTGTGGTTTTAAGTACAGCTAGCTAGCTCTACTGAGAAAACTAGACTTAGCACTAAAACAGTTGCCATCCATGCTAAGAAGCTGCAGGCCTAGGCCCTGCAGTGCAAACAAGGCATTAGTGGTGTCAATACACTCTGTCATAATCTTTATTTTTCTTCTTTTTCAGAAGAAGAGGAGGAAGAGCAGGTCCCCCCAGACATGGGCACATCAGCCGAGGCCATGCAGGTGTCCATGGGCGAGGAAGAGGATGGTGAGGAGGAAGAGAATGATGAGAACTGGTTGGGCCAGCGCAGGTCAGACAGCCCCAGGCCGGAAGGTCTGTTGCCTGCCGCTAAAAGGCCCCGTTTGGGAACCAAACCCGGCTCCAGTCCCGAATGGAGCTTCGAGCCTAGAGAACCTCTCAGCTCTCTCAATGCCCAGCACATGCCCTGCTCCCCTTCTCCACCACTTTCCATCGAACCGGCCCGGCCAACTGTGGCCCCTCCGACCCCAGGCCACAAGCCCAAAATCGCCTCGCTTTCACCAGCCCGCCAGAAAAACAAATCGCCCAAGAGAGGGGGTGGCTCCGCCTCTTCTGGCATATCCGCCCGCCCTCTGTCCATTACTCCGCCCAAGAGCTCTCAGAAGGCAGGAAAAAGGTCGCCTGGGAGACCCCGAAGCCCTCGAAGCCCACGACCAGGGCCTGCGCATTTGGCAGCAGCCCAGTTTGGGCGGGGATGGACTGGACTTCATGTGGAAGAGGTACCTAACGATGGCCAGTTCAAAAGTAACGATCCTAAAGAGGAGTCTATTGAGGATTCCATCTCTGCGGTGATCGAACGAGCACGCAAAGATGAAGTAGTCCCGGTTGACCCGTTCGCTTACGATTCAGGCTCGGACAGCGACGGGCTTCCGAGTCCCCCGAAAGTCGGACCCAAACACGCGCAAGGCCTCAGCACGCCCAAACAGCCGCTCCTTCCAAGCAAACATGTTCACATTCTCAGTGCTAAACAGCTTCCCACACCACTAGCACCTACGTTAGTCACGCCAAACCGATGGACTATGGACGACTCTATAGACGAGGTCATCCGAAAGGCCAATCAAGGTCAGTCTGCCCTTTCCCAGTCTCCACTGGAGCCCCCTTACTTCTCTTCGCCCTCCGAATCGCCCCCCACGCCGCAGCCCCCGCTTAAACCACTCCAGGAGCGCAAAGATCCCACCGCCACGCCATCACTACTCAAGAAGAAGCTCAAGAAAGACGTCAAGACCAAGCTAAAGAAGAAGGAGAAAGAGCGGCTGAAGGAAAAGGGTAAAGACAAGGGCAAAAACAAGGAGAAAAACAAGGAGAAGAAGAGGGAGAAAGAGCGGGCCGGGCAGGCGGAGGAGAACAAGATGCCCTGGCCCGAGTTATCGCTCGTTGTAGAAGAGAGAAGAGACAACACCGGCGGCGGCAAGAAAGAGAAGGACAAACACAAGGAGAAGAAGAAAGATAAAGAGAAGAGCAAAAAGGACAAAGAGAAGCGAGACAAGGGCAAGGAGCGCATTAAGGAGGAGAAGAAGTTGTCTCTAGGCGCCAAAGAGGCCGCTGTTGCCGCCGCTGCCGCATCCCTCCCCCTGTTCAGCCCTTCTGCTTGCCTTCGCGTGCCCTCCATGCTCCCGCCTCTGCAGCCCATCCTACCCGAAAAACTCTTCCACCCCAAGGAGGTCAAGACCAAGGAGAAGGACAAGAAGAAAGACAAGAAGGAGAAAAAGAAGAAGAAGGACAAGGAGAAAGAGCGAGAGAAGGAGCGTGAGAAGGACAGGGAGAAGGAGCGGGCCCGTGAGAAAGAGAGGGAAAAAGAGGAGAAGAAGAAAGAGAAGGAGAAGGAGAAGAAGGAAAAAGCGAAAGAAAAGGAGAAGGAGAAGCCTAAACTGGAGAAGCCGGCTGTAATGGTAAGACCTGGGCAGGCATTCATTAAACCCCAGATCACAAAGTCTCTGACCAGAGTGCTGCTCATAGATAGGGCAGCCAAAAGGGCCTGCGGTGAATTCTTCCATTACACACTGCAACAGTTTGCATAAAGCATTTATAAGAGCTACCCTTTATAAGACACACAGGGCACTGGGGCTGCCCGATATAGAGCCCAAAGTGGTATATTGGGATTATATTTCTATATGTTGACCTTTTAATACTTTGAGTCCTGTTGTTTTGTGGCTAAAAACAGAAGCCGCCACAATGGGATGTGCACGCAATGTCCACATACCTTCAATACTTGATTTGTTCCCAAAATGGCCTCACAAGATCTCACTTGTTCTAAATTCTGGTAATGGTGTTGCCTTGACATAGAGTACAGGCCAAAAGTTTGGGCACACCTTCGCTTTTTCAGTGCGTTTTCTTTATTTTCATGACTATTTACATTGTAGATTCTCACTAAAGGCATCAAAACTATGAATGAACACATGCGGAGTTAAGTACTTAACAAAAAAAGGTGAAATAAATAAAAAAAAAATAGCCACCCTTTGCTCTGATTTCTGCTTTGCACACTCTTGGCATCATTCTGTCAATGAGCTTCAAGAGGTGGTCACCTGAAATAGTTTTCCAACAGTCTGGAAGGAGTTCCCAGAGGTGTTTAGCACTTGTTGGCTCCTTTGTCTTAACTCTGTGCTCCAGCTCACCCCAAACCATCTGGATTGGGTTCAGGTCCTGTGACTGTGGAGGCCAGGTAATTTTTTTGTTAAGTACATAAAACTCCACATGTGTTTATTCATAGTTTTGATGCCTTCAGTGAGAATCTACAGTGTAAATAGTCAAAAAAAAAAAAAAAAAAAAACGCATTGAATGAGAAGGTGTGACTTCAAATTGTTTTGTGACCTGTTCTGTATGCTGAACTCAGAGTTCATTGGGGCCTTCTGTTGTTTGTCATGTTCTGAGGTTCTTATATCAAACATATCCTATAAAGATTTGATATGCCAGAAGTCGTGAGACAGCAGTATATAATTGATTAAAAAAATTCCTGGGGGTCTTTTTATGAGGTGTTAACTTGTAAACTCAAGCCAGCATGCTCATGACAAGGCAGTGTGAATTAGTTTCTTTCTTGCACTGCTTTTCTCCAGATTTAACCTGTATTTGTACAAATATGCATTATTTAAAGGAGAACTCCGGTGTGAAATTGACTTTTGGTGTAGTAAAACATGATAATCTTTGTTGAGTAGCCCACCTCTGTTTTCTTGCAACTTTTAGAGGACCAGCAATTTTATTCTGTTTGTCCTAAACACCCTTTAGACTGGGTGATATGGGGCATATTCTTGCCACTGCAGATACATCGCTTTTTACACCGTTATCTAGGCTCAAAGTAGCTCCACACTTCATTAGTAGAATCCAGAGAGCCCTGACATTAAAAATGAGGTGTTAAGAACTTTAAAATGCACAAGAAGTGTATTAAAAACACTGTTCACTGTCTGGAAAGGCACAAATGTGAACCATTCTGTCTTCTTTTTTTTAATAAACTGCTTGTGCAATTTTAAAGTTTTTAATGCCTCGTTTGAAATGTCAGGGCTTGCCACGTTCCACCAACGAGGTTTGGAGCTACTTTGAGCCTGGATAACAGTGTAAAAAGCCATTTATCTGCAGGGGCAAGAATATACCCCGTATCACCCAGTCTAAAGGGTGTTTGGACAAATGAAATAAAATTGCTGGATCTCTTAAAGCTGTGGGAGAACAGAGGTGCGCTATTCAACAAAGGTAAATATTTTTTTTATCATGTTTTACCACACCAAAAGTTCTCCTTTAAATAATAAAAAAATATCATGGAGCAAAAGCTAGGGGCTACAAAACGTGTCCTCTCATAGAAATCAACTGATCACTTTTTTCTTTTTTTGGCACCTTCAATGATCCTAATATCATAATAGCGATTATTATAAGCGATAAATCGTGCAGCCCTCACAAGCTCGGGCCTCATGCTGAGCGTCCGCAGTGGTAGAGCGAGACCACTGCCACAGTCACATCAAGAGTGTGTGTAAGTCTGTGTGTGTTTGGAGACTTTGTATGTGTGTGTACTTAGAGATCATAGCTAGATTACGAAATGACATTTACATTTTTCATCTTTGCCGTTCAGTTCGTCCCTTCAATCCCGCTGCTTGCCTCGCACGTAGCGGACGCACATACACACACACACACACACACACACACACACACACTGACATGCACACTAACACCACTAACACACACATAATAGACACACATGTGCACACATATACACAAAGCTGTCAATCTGTGTGCAAATCAAACAAGGGATAATACTCACACCTCAGAGCCTCTGTTTACCCAATCCACAGACCATTTTAGAGCGTGGGGGTGTGTGTGTGTGTGTGTGTGTCGACGATAGAGAAAGATTGTGTTAATTCCTCTTCAGCAAACTCGTCCTCTAATGTCTTTCCACAATCCAGCGTGGCAGATAATGCATGTACATCACACCAGATCTATTGGGATTGATTTACACAGCTAAGTGTAGAATTCCATTTCTCCAGCTCTGTCTTTTTCTCCCTCAATAATTCCCCCTCTCTTTCTTATCCTGACCCTCTTTCATTTTTTTCTTGTTTTTTAAAAATCACCCTTGGTAATAATACCAAAAAATTCAATCAGTTCATTCGAAAATCACTTATTTCAGTGCACTATTACCAGTATTTTGAACTTTATTTAAATTTAGAACTCAAGAATAAGTGCAATAGGGGTGAACGATTTATGTAAAATAAAACAATCTCACAATCAATTATTTTAAACTAGATTAACTAAAATAGATTGTGTCTACTAGCATTAGCATCATGGCTGCAACTATGCCAAACTTGGCTGTTAGCCGAACATGTGTGTCCGAATTGCTACTTTAGGCTTCCTAACTCAGGTTCAAGCCGTAAAACATGAACTATCAGAGAGTAATCCAGCTCAGAAAGCTCCCCTCTGCTGAGGCTGATTGTTCACAACATCACAGGTGTACTACCTCCTGCTGATACCCGTCATCAAGTGTTTAAAATTTAGTTATAGTCTAGGCCTGCTTGATTAAATCAAACACGTCCTGATGCAATGTTTTGATTCTTGACACAAGAAGAAGATATACAGCATTGTCTCTGTGTCTGTGGAAGTGACAGGCTGCTGCTGCCTGCATGAAAAGCTCAAGGGTGGGCAGGAGTAAACACGAGGTAACCGCATGACCACCATCCACATGGTTGGACACGTGCTTGTAAACGGCATCAAAAAAGCCATTTAAATGCCTGATTAAAGAGCCTATTACGGTTATTTTGCTGTTTTCCTCAGGTTTTGAGTGATCGGCACCGACTTAGCTCTTGATCAGTCCGGATGTGAGACCCCCCACACGTGGGTGGGGGCAGGGCTGGTGACTCCATGTGCCCTGCATTGTTTAATAAAAATATTTTTTTTTTATTGTCAAAAAAAGAACACTTGCAATTTAAAAATGTTCCTATATTATGCAGCCCTATTATAGTCTCTGTCCCTCAAATTGCTCAAACACATGAAATTCATGATTATATTAACTGTCTTTTAAATCTTAATCTTTGTTGGTATTTGTTCTTAAATGATAAAAAGATTCCTAAATCCTAAATTGTAGTTTTGGATTTGCGTTAAAATTCATTTTTTGTTGGTTCCAGACAAATGTTTCATTTTGTTTGGTTTCTGTTTCTGCCAAAAAAAAAAAACATTCATTTCTGTGCATCACTCCTTTTTTTTTTCCCTTTCTTGCTAGATGGGATACAGACGGATATTTTCCCCCCTTTCTCGCCCTTTCTATCTCTCTCTCACTCTTTCTCCTCTGCTTAAATCTCTTGATCACTTTAATTTTTTGCAAGGCTGCTTTGCTGGCGTCCTGGAAGGAGAAGGAGACGGGGGGAGGGAAAAAAAAAGAGAGAGGGAGTGGGAGAAAGGAGAGAGTGGCGATGAAGAGAAAAGAAGGAGTGTTGAGTTAGGGGCGGTTTATCAGTAGCTGCCCTGAGGTATGTGTGGAAAGGACTTAAATCCGCAGAGATTAGCAGAAAAATGCAGTCTGTAGCAGTAAGGGGCTTACGCCACTGGTTGTATTAGTTCAGGTGAAAAGAGTATTGCGTTTACATAAAAACTGGACAAATCCAGGCACAATGCCTCCGCCGTGGGGCCACACAGGAAGTCCGCTATCTCTGGACCTCCACCTCGCTGCGTCCAGAGCGGCTTTCGGACAACTGCCTTCCACTACCGCCTCCACAAAGACACACTGCGGTTCTCCCAGAGAGAGAGAGGGGGCCGGAGACAGGGACACAGTATTATGGGTCTACTGCTAAAATTGAATTTATATTTAAACTAGGGGTGCACAATGTGGACGAAACATGCAGTGTTGGATAATACTATTGGATATGTGTCATGTGAAATGCGATAAATTAAGATTTATGCTAAATTAGTTTAAGCTTGGCAGAAATTTTCCCAGGTTCAGAAATATTTTTGGAGCTTTTCCTATGGACATCTCCCTGAATTATCCTGCCACTACCTTGCTCTACATCACTCTACCTCAATTTACCTTACTCTACTTTACCTTGCTCTACCTTGCTCTTCTTCGCTCTATCTTGCTCTTCCTCACTCTACTTTCCTTAACTCTGCTTCACTCTACCTCGCTCTACTTTGCCCTAACTCGCATCTTCTTCGCACCACCTTTCTTTCCCTTGCTCTACCTCACTCCACTTTCCTCTATTTAGCTATACTTCACTCTACATTACTCTACCCTGCTCTACATCACTCTACTTTGCTCTATTTAACTATACTTTGATCCACATCAATTTACTTTGCTCTTACTCACTCAACTTTGCTTAACCTCACTCTGCTTTGCTCTAAGTCACTCTACTTTACTCTGCATCACTCTATCTTGCTCTTCCTCACACTACTTTGCTCTACATCCCTCTACTTTACTCTACATCACTCTACGTTGCTCTACCTCACTTTAAGTTGCTGTTCCTCACTGCACTTAACTCTACATCACTCTGCTTAACGGTACATCACTCTACTTTACTCTACATCACTCTACATTGCTCTACCTGACTCTACTTTGCTCTACCTCACTCTACTTTGCTCCACTTCATTCTGCAATGCTCTAACTCACTCTGGTTTGCTCTACCTCACTCTGGTTTGCTCTATTTAGCTATGCTTTGCTCTACATCACTTTACTTTGCTCTTACTCACTCTACTTTGCTCTATTTAGCTATACTTTGCTCTAAATCACTTTACTTTGCTCTTACTCTACTTTGCTTAACCTCATTCTGCTTTGCTCTAAGTCACACTACTTTACTCTGCATCACTCTACTTTGCTCTACATCTCTCTACTTTACTCTATATCCATCTACTTTACTCTGCATCACTCTACGTTGCTCTACCTCACTCTACTTTGCTCTACCGCACTCTATTTTCCTCTGCATCACTCTGCAATGCTCTTTCTCACTCTACTTTGCTCCACCTCACTGCAATGCTCTAACTCACTCTGGTTTGCTTTACATCACTCTGCTTTCTCTACATCACTCTGCTTTGCTCTAACTCACTCTACTTTGCTCCACCGCACTCTGCAATGCTCTAACTCACTCTGCTTTGCTCTACCTCACTCTGCTTGAATCTACATCACTCTGCAATGCTCTAACTCACTCTGGTTTGCTCTACATCACTCTGCTTTGCTCCACCTCACTCTGCAATGCTCTAACTCACTCTGCTTTGCTCTAAGTCACTCTACTTTTCTTTGCATCACTCTATCTTGCTCTTTCTCACTCTACTTTGCTCCACCTCACTCTACAATCCTCTCACTCTACTTTGCTCTGCCTCACTCTGCTTTGCTCTGCCTCACTCTGCTTTGCTCTGCCTCACTCTGCTTTGCTCTACCTCACTCTACTTTGCTCCACCGCACTCTGCAATGCTCTAACTCACTCTGCTTTGCTCTACCTCACTCTGGTTTGCTCTAACTCACTCTGCTTTGCTCCACCTCAATCTGCAATGCTCTAACTCACTCTGCTTTGCTCTAACTCACTCTGCTTTGCTCTAAGTCACTCTACTTTTCTTTGCATCACTCTATCTTGCTCTTTCTCACTCTACTTTGCTCCACCTCACTCTACAATCCTCTAACTCACTCTGCTTTGCTCTAAGTCACTCTACTTTTCTTTGCATCACTCTATCTTGCTCTTTCTCACTCTACTTTGCTCCACCTCACTCTACAATCCTCTAACTCACTGTGCTTTGCTCTTAATCACTCTACTTTGCTCTGCCTCACTCTGCTTTGCTCTACCTCACTCTACTTTGCTCCACCGCACTCTGCAATGCTCTAACTCACTCTGCTTTGCTCTTAATCACCCTACTTTGCTCTACCTCACTCTGCTTTGCTCTACCTCACCCTCCAACAAAAGCTGAATAAACTCTTTTTAATACCCTTGATTTCAGAAGATGTGTGTAAACCACTGTCCCAATATTTATGTTCAAACTGTAGGGTATTTAAACATTAAACAGTAATGAGAGGTGAAAGCCATAAAAATAATAAGTATGCTTAAATAGAAATTAATTCTATAGTCTTTGTGTTACCTATGTAAAAAAAGACCCTAATAATGGTATGTAACATCAAGTGGAGGGTAAACTCTTACTTAAAATGTTCTTAAAATAAGGAAATAAAAGTGATTCTACGTTAGTGCAGTTAAACAAAATCAGCGATGGGCAGGAACCCAAGGCCTGTGGAAGATGTATAATGCTTTACGATTGCTAAAGAAAAAAAAACAAAGTCTTAATATGACATGTAAATTAGAAATATAAAAAATAATAATAACATAAGAATTTGAACTATACACTCTCTTCATTTAAACTGCTTAACAACCCTTGAGATATCCATTCATATTTATTGAGAAGGTTAGTTTTCTTTTCAGATGATCAAGTTTAATTAACATCTCTAACTTTAATGTTAAACACATCCCAGTCCAGGTGTTGTTGGTGTTTAAATGACAAACACATTACTTTGGGAAAACCATGCAGGATGTTTCTGAGTAATGTTAAATGCAGCAAATAATCACAGCACAGTGTTTAGTTTATATCATACAGCCCTAACACAGAGCAGTGCTGGAAGAAGACCAAAGCAGGAGAGAAAGACAGAGTGAGAGAGAAAGAGACAGAGTGAGAGGGCAGAGAAGGAAGAGAGTAGAGAGATGAATGTGTTTTAGAAGAGCTGTGTGGAATGGTCATCGTCTGTTCCTCTTATCTAGATCATTAACTTCAAGCCACAGTCACCCATTTCACAACAACAAAGTGGCACGTCTGGCGCTGCGCCCTCGAGAACAACACAGGGAGTTTGTTTCCTCCCTCAGAGAGAGGAACACATCTCAGAAAACCATAGATGTAACTGCTCTGACAAAAATACCAAAAGATGCGCTTTTTATATGGCAGTTAATGGACACCTGAAATACAGTGGTTTTTTTTTTTTTTGTTTGTTTGTTTTTTTCATTTTTAATTATTAAGAAAATCATTTGGAATTATTTAGTGAACAAAAAAGTGTTAAACCAGAATGTTTTTTTTCTTAGGCTCTTTCTTAGATG
Organism: Astyanax mexicanus; assembly: GCF_023375975.1. Classification (NCBI taxonomy): domain Eukaryota; kingdom Metazoa; phylum Chordata; class Actinopteri; order Characiformes; family Acestrorhamphidae; genus Astyanax; species Astyanax mexicanus. The sequence goes on from NC_064409.1 coordinate 21,185,635, forward strand.
ATAGCTTTGTAAATTTGCCATTTTTTCAATCAGATTCATGAGGTAGGGTCACCTGGATTTGCTTTCAGTTAACAGCTGTGCTGGTCTTGTCAAGAGTTAATTACTTGAATTTATTGTCTCTTAATGTGTTTAACAGCATCAGTTTTGAAGTTGTGAAGGGGTAGAGTTGGTATACAGTGAATAGCTCTATTTGAGTAATGTTCTAATTCATATTATGGCAAGAAGTACTCAACCAAGTAAAGAAAATAAAAAAAAAATCAAGAAGAACTTTGAAAGAACAGTTTCAAAGACCATCCAAAATGTTATGTAGGAACTGGCTCTCATCAGGATTTCCTCAGGAAAGGAAGACCAAGAGTTACCTCTGTTGTTCATCAGAATTACCAGCTTCTAAAACTGCAAGTTAACAGCACCCCAGATAAGAGTACCTAAACTTTTAAGTTGCTACATGATTCCTTATGTGTTCCAAAATGGTCTGGATGACTTCAGTATTTATTTACAACATAACGAAAAATAATTAAAAAACACTGAAGAGAAGAGTGTACCCAAGCTTTACAATGGTACTGTATGCTGTTCCGTAAATGATTAAGTTCAACAATATTGTCGTCATTTTAGGACAATTTAATTTCAGCGATACAGTGGTTTGTGTAAAAACTTTTATAAAGAAGTTATCTAAAATATTCATATATTAGAATTCGAAAATAATTATTTTTAAATGTCCTAAATAAATTAAACATAAATAAAAGTTAAAACAGTGTTTTTAATCAGTTACCAAACTAATTTGCAAACAAAAGAACAATATAAATGAAAATACTGAATCGTCGAAAATGAACAGTTTATGTCCACATAAAGTATAATAATAATTTGATAATGTAATTTAGTATAACGTATGTAGTAAATATCAGTAAGAATTATCTGTATGAAATGCTTATGAAAATGTTTAGCAAGCGGGTATAGGCATAGCCACTCGTTCATTGTTTCTCTTGAAATCAAGTATCGAGTGTTAAGTGTTTATTCTGCTTTTGATAGAGTAACTGTCTCTACTGTCTAGGCAAGATTTTTTTTTACTAGATTCTAAGACATTGCTGTTAGCATTTAATTGCATTTAGAAACAGGTCAGTAGGTTGTATGATTACCACCCCAAACCACCTCTTTTTGAGACAATTTCCGTTCCATCTAGTAATCACATGACAACATTACGCTTAATGGATTGAAAACAAGATGGTGGTAATCCCAGTCAAAAGTTTCTACAGCCAGTTCAGGCAGAAGTCTTATCCATTGTTATGTTTAAAACTAGTTTATTTGCGTACTCTAAAATTTGGTAAGGATGGTAAAACTAATTTTTAAATCTTACATAAACTACTAAACTAATGTCCCAATGTTAGAAAAAATGACTTTCTGTAGAAAGATTAATTTTTTACTTAATAGATTAGAAATTAAAATGAACATCAAGCAAAAGTCTGGTTCTCGGGAGGATATTGCCCTTGATTTCAGAAGAAACAATGATAAAAGTGGTGTCAGAATACTTTTGTCCACCCTTTTAGATCAGTGTAAAGGTTATTGGCTTAATTTGAAAGTCTCAAACTTCAGAAAGTCCTCTATAATAAGCATGCGTCTCAGCTTGACTTTGTCTAGAATATTCCATAGAATCTGCCGGTTCCATTCTTTCTAATCTTCGCTCTGATTGGACGCTCTTTCTTATAGCGTCTAAATGGCACAAAGAAGACCCTGTGTTAAATTGTATTGTGTTATACCTCATTATTCTCTTGTAAAAGTGTTTTAAGAGTTTGATGTACGTATTTTATTTCCCACGTTATCAATTCTTTAGTTAGTGGTTCTAAAGAGCGACTCAGGTCTCCAGGTCACGCCGGCTACAGCGCTTTACATCCATTTAGGAGCTGATTAATCAATTTGGGCACGGCCGCTCCTTTTCAAAGGTACCTTAGGCAGGTACGTAGGTGTGTGTGTGCATGTAAAAGAGTGTGTGTGTTCAAATAAAGAACGAGCGCGTGAATAAGAAAGGCTCATCGCGATACAGTGCGGGTTAAGTAGTAAGGGGCACTTTTGGGGGAGAAAGACATTGCGCCCACCTCCTCAACCACTTAAAGACTAATTAACATAAGCAGATAGCACTATCTGAACCTGCCATTGTGGATGACCCTGACCGTGTGTGCTTACACACACACACACACAGGTCTTATCGTGCAGGTACAGGGCCTCAACTCCTTCCTTTGGGAGGGCGAGTAGTGTGTGCGTGTGTGTAAGGGAGTGCATGTGTGAAGAATGCTTGGTCCCCTAAGGCCCCTCAGAGGAAGTGTAAATGCCTTTAGGTGAAAGTGAGCATAGCTCTAATTCAACTGCAGCGAGTCTCACCCAAAACCCCTGTCTCCCTGTCCTGTGTGCTTCTTCAGCTTCACATTCTGATCACTGTTTTTGCTTCGTATGGACTAAAGATGCTATAAATTGCGATTCCAGTTATTTACAATACTCACACATACCACATAGCAGCTTCAGAAGGATGTTTATGGTACTGTAATAGTGTAAATAGCATTTCTGCAAAAACAGTACTGAAGTTTTCATCTAGCAAGTTTTTGTGCTTCTTTTTATTTTTTTAAAAGAAAACCAGGATGATAAATGCCTAAAATGTTGAGAAAAACAACTGAATATTGCTTGAAAAGATTTTTACACTAGAATAAGGTAGAAAAGTTAGCGCTAAAGCTGAGAAAAAAAAAGTTGATTCAACAGAACTAGGGCTGGGAGATATTGTTTACCATTTAAAGTGATGAGCAAGCTATTGTTTTCTTACAACCTAATAGGGGTGAGCGATATGGCTCTAAAATAATATCACAATATTTCAGGGTATATTTGCGATAACCATATACTTTGCAATATAGGAAAACTAAAATAATTCATTCATTTCAGGAATATAGTATAACAGAATAATCATAATGTGGCAAAATAAACAATATAGCATAAAATAATATAATGCAGCAAATAATATTGCAGAATATTTAGTGCATGCATATAAACTGCAAACTAAAACAATTATCCAATAAATACACCTAAAGCTTCACAGTAAATAATAGACTACTTTTAAGACAGACCAGCCCTATTATCACGATATGGATTTTTAATATCATGATATTTCTGTGTCACCATATATTGTATACGATATAATATTGCCCACCCCTACAACCTAACATGAAGCTTTTATCCTTGTATTTCAGGTAAAGAAAAGTGTAAATTTTAAAATCACTGCTAGGGGTGTGCCATACCGTATCGTGTGCAGTAATATCCCCAACAATTTAAAATATTGTGAACAATATTATACCCTGAAATATCATAAAATATCACCAACTCCTAAGTATCACATCAGGGGACTACTTTTTGCTGTTTTTATATTACCCTGTACTACCCTGCACCCCTATATTACTATACAGTACCCCAGAGTACCCTGTAGTACCCTACACTTCCTATACTACTCTATACTTCCCTATACTTGCTGTACTCTCACCTATTCTTCTCTACACTCTATAAATGACCCTATACTACCTATAAAAAAGCCATGTGATACTGATCTAATTCTGATATCATTTTGTTTCCCTGATTAAAAAAGTAGAGGAATGATTTCAGTCGTTATTGCACTGTATGTTGATTTACATCTAAATGTAGTGACATCATATTAATGCAGAGAACAATGATAAACATAATAAACAGTTCAGAAAAAATTCTGTCCTGTCCCCTCCCCTCTGCAGATGCTCGCGTGTCCTTTGGGAGTCCTCGGTTAACTTTAGAAGTGGTGCTAATCAAATGAAGTACAAACTGTGGCTGAATGATTTATAGCAGTTTAGAATTGCAGTCCTGGTATAGCCCCAGCGCAGTGTCACCTGTATATGGAGAGGAACCGGGTTGCCAGTTCTTTTCCACGTGTTTCACTGAAATGGATATGTGACGCTTCGCTTAATAATACCTTATTGAGACACTTGTTTGAGGTGATGTGATCTGAGCCCGAGCGAGTGAGCGAGAGTGAGAGAAAGAGAGAAAGAGAGAAAGAGAGGGCAGCTTGTCTTTATTTTGTTTGTGTTTGTTGGGAGATGTTTTGGAGCACAGCAGGGTTAGCGTTGGCTAATTCAGCGGCTAACGCAGCTTCTCACGCTCCTATTCTCCCTGAGTGATGCAACCTGCCAGACATTTCCCTCCAATTCTGCTGATTCTGCTCACTTTCTCTCTTTTCTTCTGCAGTGAAAGAAAGAGAGAGACAGAGAGAGGGAGAGATTGGCAGAAAGAAGAAAGAGAGAAAGTGACAAAGACCAGCAGAAAGGATGAAGGGAGGTAGAGCAAGAAAAAGGCTAAATAAAGGTGGAATACAGAGAGACTTGTGTAAAAGAAGACAAGTGAGAATAACAGAAAGAATGATGAGAGAGAGAGAAAGTAAGTGTGATTTTCTGAAAGGATGGACAGATGGGGACTGAAGAAAAATAAAAAAGGGAAGTGTGGAGAGAAAAGAATAGAGAGAGGGGGCATGGATGAATGGACGGATGGATATATATTGACCAAAAGGGAGAAATCAAATAGTTGGAGTGAGGGTGATATCAACCAAAAAAGGAGAAAATGTAAGAGAGAAAAATGATAAAAATCAAAATGATGGAGAGAAAGCTTAACCTAGACGGAGAGGAAAAGAGAGGAAAGGAAAGGAGAGACCAACCTGAAGGATGAAAAAAGAGATCAAATGAAAAGAGGGATGTCGATATACATATAGAGTGAGACCAACCAAACTGATTAAGAGCGATCATATGGAAAGAGAAGGAGAGAGTGAGACCAACATATACCCATCCTTCTTTTCTGTTTCTCATATTCTCATCTTTTTGTTGAGGTTCCCATCTATCCCTTCATCCAAATCTTGGCTGCTCTGGGTTTTTGGAAGCATAGTGTGAACTCCATTGGATTAACTGTGTCTGTGTGTGTGTCTGTGTGTGTGTCTGTGTGTGTGTCTGTGTGTGTGTCTGTGTGTGTGTCTGTGTGTGTGTCTGTGTGTCTGTGTGTGTCTGTCTGTGTGTGTGTGTCTGTCTGTATGTCTGTCTGTGTGTGTGTGTGTCTGTGTGTCTGTCTGTGTGTCACAAAATTTTACAGTGAAGTACACTACTCTCTCCCTCTCTCTTCCTATCTCTCTTTCTCCTTTTCTTATTCTTTCTCATTTTTCTCTCATTCACAGTCATATTTTTATCATTTTCTTCTCTTTCTCTTTCTTTTTTCCTGCTTTCCTTATTTCTCCCTTTTATCTTTTTCTCCTTTCTTTAGCTCTTACACTTTCTTTTTCAATCCCCCATTCCTTTTTTCCTGCTCTGTATCATTCCTTTCTTCCTTCCTTTCCTCTCTCACTCTCTTTCTCTCTGTATTCCTCGTCTCCTTTCTTCTTCCTCTCTTTATCTCTCTCCCTTAATTCCTCCATCCCTTTCTGCTTGCTTCTCTTTTTCTCGATTTTCATTTTCATACTTCCTCATTTATTCTTATTTATTCTTATTCTTTTCTTTTCTCTCTCTCTCTCTCTCTCTTATTGGCATGACCCTAGTTAGACACAGTTGTCAAAGCATCCTCAAATCACAGATGCACTTTCTAAACATTAGAAAAAATATAAAATTATAATTTTATAATATTTGTAATTATAACATATCTATTTCTCTTTTTTCTCTTTTTCCCTTTCCCTCCCTCTCTCTCTCTCTCTCTCTCTCTCTCTCTTTCTCCCTCTCTCTCAGGTTGAGCCTCCTGTGGTGCCTCAGTCTCCGGTCATCCCCAGACTAACGCTGAGAGTTGGAGCTGGACAGGACAAGATGTAAGGCACTCACACACACACACACTTGGAAAGGTATTGGGCAGCTCTCTGTGTGGTCAGAGACTGTGTGTCTGCAGGCAGGTGTGTGTTTCAGACTTTGGGTCACGTGACTAGTCCCAGATGGCCCATGGGATTGTGTATGTTCGCACACTCACACACACACACACACACTCTTCACACACACACACACACACACCTCTTGCTGTGCACTCGTATCAATAGTCTCAGTGTTCACACCACTTAACCCCCCCACTCTTTAACATACACACAGGGGGCGACAGGTAAGCGTGAGTGTGTGTGCGCACTCGTGTGTGTGTGTCTGTGTATGTGTCTGTGTGTGTATGTGTTCAAACATAGCTGATGTGTTTGCTCTGAGTGTGTTTAGATTCTGCCTCAGTGTTCCTCCCTCATCCTCATGGTTCCACCACCATGCAGGGCAGGAAACATTTGTGTGTGTGTGTGTGTGTAAGTGTGTGTGTGTGTGATTGGGAGTGTGTGTGACGACAGGAAGGCCTTTATTGTGCGAGTGTGTGTGAGCGTGTATTATGTCTGATGTCAGCTCACTCCTTTGTGTTCTTTTCTTGCACCTGTACACTGCTCTCAGAACATAATCAGACGGCCTTTCAGTGTGTGTGTTTGGGTGTGGGTGCGTGTGTGTGTTGTGTGAGACTAACTGAGTTAATATGAGAACAAAGGTTTAGATACTGTTTATGTTCTAGGGCAGGTGTTACAAGACAATTTTTTTAGGTATTTAAGGTATATTTTTAGACGATTGGGACAGTCTTGGTTAGCATGCTAAACTTGTGAAAATGTAGCGTACCAAATAAATGCATAAACGCTAACTACTAACCTCTACCCACATCATTACCTCAGTGTTAGCACACTGGCTGCAAGCCTCATCACACTTCACTACCACAGTGTTAGCACATTGGCTGCAAGCCTTATCCTACATCACTACCACAGTGTTAGAACACTGGCTGCAAGCCTCATCCTATATCCCTACCACAGTGTTAGCACACTGGCTGCAAGCCTCGTCCCTCATCACTACCACAGTTTTAGCACACTGGCTGCAAGCCTCATCCCACGTCACTACCACTGTGTTAGCACACTGACTGCAAGCCTCATCCCACATCACTACCACTGTGTTAGCACACTGACTGCAAGCCTCATCCCACATCACTACCAGAGTGTTATCACACTGGCTGCAAGCCTCTCCCCACATCACTACCACATGGTTAGCACACTGGCTGCAAGCCTCGTCCCATATCACAAAATAAAAATATTGTAATTTAGAGCATTAATTGCAGAAAATGGGAAAGTGGCTAAGATAACAAAAAGAGACCTCAGACCTCAACTAATGCAAAGAAAAACAGTTCATAAGTTTTAAGAGTTCAGAAATCAATATTTGGTGGAATAACCCTTTTTTATCACCGTTTTCATGCATTTTGGCATGTTCTCCTCCACCAGTCTTACACACTGCTTTTGGATAACTTTATGCCACTCCTGGTGCAAAAATACAAGCAGTTTAGCTTGGTTTGATGGCTTGTGATTATATTCATCATCCTGTATCGAAGATATAATGAATATATATTTATATGTATATGAATTCTGTGAAGCTCTAACAGTGGCTCTATTGATGCGCAGGCAAAAACGGATGCCTGTGAACTCTGACCCGAAGGAGTCGTGAGGTCATTTCCTGAACAGCCCACACCTCCCACTATCCGAGGACGAGCTGTCATGGAAGTGTGTGTGTGTGTATAAGAGAAAGAGAGAAAGTGTGTGTGTCCATGTTCGTTGAAGGTGTCATTCAGATAAGGCATAAATAATGACTGTGCGTGTGTGTGTGTGTGTAATCGGAGATGGCCGTTTGACACGCCCCTCTCAGGGTCAAAACCACGGCGGCCGGGGTTGCCCACTCTCTCTGGCCTTGTCAATCACGCTGTTAGCCTGCAACAGCGGGGGGTCAATCAGCACTTTACACTCCCAGATAAATTTCCATCATTTACGACACAAACTGGACGTGGTGTTGAAACGTGTTGGTGTTCTTTGTACACACAGATATACGTGTATAAGAACACGTACACTTTTAATGCACCAAGAAGTTAATGATTGGAAAGTAAAGAAGCTTTATATGGGTGAATGTAATGATGATTAGAGTGATTGCGCTATTAGAGTGAAAGGATTTTATTCTTTTATTCTTTTTATTCTTTAAATGAAGTTTATTGAAGGAGGCACTAGTACCCTGTTTTGGTGCGTCTACCCTGGATACATGATAAAATACGGTTGGGCACGAAAACATACAGGTTCTATATGCCAACCTGCAGAACATTTAACCACAGTTACTCACAGTTGCAGTTGGTCCTGTAGATCTGAAGATCTGCTCTACACTTGTAAGTTGGTAAAGTACCTATAAATGCTTTATCGAATGGTAATAAATCTGGAGACTGTACTGGACAAGCAAGAGACACATGGCCACAGGATTTTTGCATATATCACTGGGCTGCTGGTGTCTCTCGTATCACTACTAGGGGAGACTGACTGTAGTATTCAATGGCTCCCAATGTTCACCATGAGGCCTCCATACCCAGAACTGGAGCAGGAATTATCAGCACGATATTGGAAACATTTTACATTGCAAATGTTCTTTTTTCGTCAATTATATATATATCGCAATATTAAACAATGCAGAGCACATGACGTTGCCAGCCCCGCCCCCCTCCGCATGTTGTCTTGTGACCAGACTGATTAAGAGCTGAGTCAGCGCCGAGCTCTCAAAACCTGAGGAAAACAGCAAAACAACAGTAATCGGCCCTTTAATCATTTCAGTCATTAACCAATTCAGTCATTTGCATAGCGTTTGAAAAGGTAAATGAGAGTGTTTGTTTTTTTCTGGAAATAAAAGCGTGAATTTAGCTGTAACTGGAAATATCTGCGCAAAACTGTGCTGGACTGAGGTGCACAGCTTTCAACACGTGCCTTTACAAGCACGTGCCCAACCATGTGGGTGGGGGTCATATGGTTACCTCGTGTTTACTTCAGCTCCCCCTCACGCTTCTCAGGCAGCAGCAGCCTGTCACTTACACAGACACAGAGACAGCACTGTGTATCTACTTCTTGTATCAAGAATCAAAACATTGCAACATGACGTGTTTGATTTAATTGCATCCTGCGATGTGACTATTGCACATGCGCACATCGCAATGGCGTTGCTTAAACGATATATCGTGCAGCCCTAATACAGTTCCAGTCTATAGAAGTATATGGCTCAAGGGCTGGTTGAAACCATCGTTCTGCTTCTTTGATTCTTTCATTGTGCTACTCTCAGAGTCTGTCAACTGGTAAGGATTTCTTTGAGTGCGTCGTAGAGACATGTCTAGCAGTCAGCAATTTCTCACCAGGAGGTGCACTGCCAAAAATTAGCCTCTGCAAGCCTTTTTCTATAGTGCAGTAAGGGAAGCACTTTCGCTCCATCTAATCTCACCACAGCATGAGACAAAACTGCATGCTTGATGAGTTTTGCATCAATCCATGGTACATTGTTATTTTTGTTAGTGAGTGTGTGTGGCAAAGTATTATGTTAATATAATAGTAATAGAAGTGTTTTTACCATTTCCTCTGTACAGTAAGATAAAGCCTTTTAAAACCAGGCCTAATCTCTCTCTCTTTCTCTCTCTTCCTCTCTCTCAGTGTTATCAGCAAGGTTTCATCAGATTTGGAGCCCACCCCTCCTCCCCCAAGGACTCCAGTGGCCCGGGCCGGTCCAGGCGCCCGGATGCGTTCTCCTCCAGCTCCTCCCCCTCCTCCACCACCTCCGGTCACCCCTCCACCCCGTGCCCCTCCGGTGGTGCTACCGCCACCTATTCCACCCCCAGTGCTCCAGCCCCAGCCCAGCCAGGCCAAGGCCCGCGGCTGCAGCGTGGTGACGGAGACGGTCAGCGCATACGTGGTGAGGCTCCTAATCTCCCACATACATAAATACATACATACTGTTTGTGTATGTGTGTTTAGAGTCTATCTGCTGAAATCATCACTGTTGTCCATCAAATTTAATGTCTGTATCGATAAATATGTAGAAAAAAAATAAAGATGTTTTACATTATTGTAATTATATATGAGCATTATTTGTTCTGATTTGCGTGTGTTTGTGTTTTTCTCTTAGATTCGAGACGAGTGGGGTAATCAGATCTGGATCTGTCCTGGCTGTAATAAGCCTGATGATGGAAGCCCTATGATTGGTTGCGATGAGTGTGACGACTGGTACCACTGGTAAGAATCACATTTTATTTTCCATATGTCCCTTAAATATTTTATTTTCATTTTAGTTATTTTCTTTTTATTTCTTTTACTATTCTGAGCTTAAGACATTGCTGTATAAGTCAGTCAGTCTTTAGTCTCTAGTTTCCAAAAGTCTTTTGAATGTGTAGGAAACAGTACTCATTTTTCTTCTTATTATTATAAAGGTGTTACTGTGCTGTGTGTTGTGTAAATGCTGCAGTAGAGAGTGCAGTAACACTGTCTGTTCCAGCGCCGCCCTAACCCCCTAACTCCTAACCCAATATACATTTTTTCCCCCCATTTTTAGTAAACGTTTCCAGGTCCATTTACTGTCCATTAACTTTAGTACCATTTAATTTCAGTGGATTTTGATACTTTTTTGATTATTCACTGGACCAACATCAATTTAAAACAATCCTTTCCCCTCTCTTAAAATAAACTTGGTGTAATATATGTTTGTCTGAATGCACTTTACATATTCATCTAAATAACATAATTCTTAAATAATTGTAAAAATATTCTCCTCCCTATAAATGCTATATAGTTCTGGTATGTAGCCCTGAACACATATAGATCTGTACACACATAGTGTAGACTGCTGAATCGTATTAGATTATACTTTATTCCCTTTTGAAATTCAGTGATTTTGGCCAAAATCAGACTACTGCTTTTTTTTTTTTGCACTATAAGGCGCACTTAATAACCTTTAATTTTTCCAAAAATCGCCAGTGTGCCTTATAATCCAGTGCGCCTAATGTATGATTTTTTTTACCAGTCAGGTTGTAAGGAGCAGTAAAGCCACTCTGCTGAAGTGCAGAGTTATTAAGAAATTTCAGTTAAGTTTCTCTAGCACCGAGGCTGCAGCAGTATTAGCATTAGCCACTAACCACAGCGCTAGCTCTGTCACTGTTCAGAGGTGAATATATTGGACTGTAGCCTGAGTTTTTAACGTGTTAAATCAAGCTGTGGCTTGAGTAAGCTTACTCACCCAAATAAACCATTTTCAGGAGAGAAATCTGTATAGATTAGGATCCAGAGCTCATTTGACTTTCAATTTTTTTTTTAAATATTACAGTTTTGTTTACTGAGCCAAACCCACTAGGTGCGTAGATGGTGTCCATTGTGGATTGTGTAATTGGGTAATTGGCCTTCAAAATTATGGAGAAAATGGTGTAATAGAAATAAATGTATATAAAAAAAATGCCACACTGACTTGTGGGATATGTGTGTGAGGCTATTGCATTGAATGTGGATGTGAAATATTCTAAAAAATCAGACAAGGCAGTACAAAGCTGACTGATCGAGATTAGGAGTATTCCATGAACACAACGTTCCTTGAAGTGCATGCAGCATCATCTTCTGCAGATGTGTGAGGTTTAGTGAAATCCTGTGTCTTCATCTAAGCTCCAGATGTCCCCCGAGTTTAATTAGATTTTTTGTTGTTTTTGATTGATCTGCCGAAACACTTTTATTTTGTATCATTTGCTGAGCCAGTAGGCAGGCAGACGTATACATCACACGCGCTGGAGTGTAGGAGGCACCAGCCGCACAACAAACGTAACACACAGCATCCCCCTTCCCCTGGCGCCGCCGTAAAGCCATATGGAATCATGTCTTTTAGATGCGTTTTGTTTGGCGGAGATCAGAAACACAGCGTCTGTGTAATGATCAAAGCTGAGTGATGAGCAGTGAAAGACACGGGGATGCGCTCAGTGCAGAGAACACTACCTGCCTCAGTTTAGGCGAGTTCTGAGATAAACCCTCCAATTTAATGCACTTTATTCAGGCTGGCTCTGCGCTGTGTTACGCTGAACGCTGCCTCAACTCAGCAACAAATTCAGCTTCATACTGTATTTTTCCAGCTCACACTGCAGCTAAACGAAGTCATTGGTCACAGTGTTTTGCAGAAGTGTATGTAAATATGGTACATGCAAATTAGAAAAGCAAATTTACACAAAATCGCTGGTATGAAATGTTTTTACAGCAGCTGAACCAGCACTGCCGCCCGTTTACACTGGGTGAACATTTTGTGCTGAATGAACCAAAAAAAAAAAGACATTAAGAGGCTTGAGTACACTAACTCATTAGAGTAAAGTGTGAAGTTCTTGTAAAATGTTAAAAATCAACAAACTGATCTTATTATATTTTATCATTTTTATCCCATTTTCCACTAATTTACAAGCCAATTTCCCACCCCACTCATTAGGACTCTCCCTATCACTAGTTATGCCCCAACAAAGTGCCTCCTCCGATACGCGTGAAATCAGCCACTGCCTCTTTTAGAACTGCTACTGAACTGCTAGCATTGCCGAGTAGCATCACAGCGCACTCGGAGGAAAGAGCAGCAACTTGGTTCAGATACATCAGCTCACAGCTGCCTTGTGCTGACTGATAACACCTTTTGGTGTGATGTGGGGAGAGAGCGCCATTTACCCACCCAGAGAGAGCAAGACCAATTGTGCTCTCTCAGGGCTCCAGCAGCCGATGGCAAGCTGCATGAACAGGATTCGAACAGGCAATCTCATGATAATAGTTGCAGCGCTTACCCTGCTGGACCATTCAGAGCTCAGATGTTTATTTATAAACCCAGAGTACACTGAGGGTGACCATCAGATGAGAAAAAGGAATTCATATATAATAAAATAAGTATGATTAAACAATTAAGATAAATAGAATAGAATACAGGAATATAAATTTAATTCAAGTAAACCATAAAAAAGACCAAAAAATATGAATATGATGTAAACAACACAAAATAATGGTGAAAAGCATCAAAAATATTAAGAACTAATAAACAAATAGCAGAGGTTTAAACAAAGGTAAAAATACAACTAAATCACTCTAAATCATAGAAAAAAATCAACAGTCTAATAGAACAGCTACAGTCTATTTAAAGGTGGCTATAGACTTTACACTTTTCTTATTGAAAATATAAAGTGTCAATAAAAAAGTGTTGCAATGTGTACAGTGCGCATACACTGATTTGGGGTTGGCCCCTTTCATTATCCAATTTGTGTAGAATCTCTGATCAAATAATGTGTTAAACGATGTGTGTCCAGTTTTAAATGCCAGTATCTTTAGTTGCAGTTTCTTCAGTTATTCATAGTTTATGAACTGCTGATTGCTATTTGTCGCTGTCCAATGAAAAACAAATCTCTATTTTCGTGGATTTTTAGTTTACTTCTGATTTTTGTTTACTACATAGTTTGAACAAACTGTCCCTTACACTGTGCCAAAATTACTTGATGAACGGACCAATAAAGATACTTTAAAATGACCTGAAATATTTTTTTTTATGTTGACTTGCATTGAAAGTAATGAAGGTTGTTTTTCTCTCTTGTGAAGTTGCTGTTTTGGAGATACTTGTTTTTCATTGGACAGCAATGATTTCCTTTGTTGCATGTGGTTGCCATTTGGCAACAGTTGTATTTAATCACTTTATATAAAGCTATGTATATTTATAAGCTGATAGCACATAAAATATGTTGTTCACAGTTTTTTCTGGAAATTAGTTTCTCTTAAATTTGTTATAGTTCACAAATTCCTAAAAGAATTAAAGCAATGAATTTTCCATATAGTGAACTTTGTATGTAAAGTGTTTTGATTTTTGTATAAATCTAACAGTTTTCTCATTTTTTTTTTTCAGGCCATGTGTTGGCATCTTAACCGCCCCACCGGAGGACCAGTCCTGGTACTGTGTGAAGTGCGCTGGCAAGAAGAAAGACAAAAAGACAAAAAAGAGGAAACGTAAAGCGCACTGATCATCAACTCTTTCTCTTTCTCTCACTTTCTGTCTATAGGTCTCTCGCCCCTTCCTCACTGTTTATACATCAATGCCTTATTTCAGTTCCAGTCCCCCCCTCTGAGTTTGGGTTTCGTTTCCTCCGCTCCTTTTAACTCGCTCACTGTAGTCATTTATGTATTTTTTAAATGATATTTGCAGAAGTCTATGTTAATTTTTTTATGTGGATAATTCTCCCGTATGTCTATACTGCTCTTTGTACGGAAGCCAGCGGCTGTTCGGTAGGTGTGTGTGTGTGTGTGCGAGCGCGCGTCAAGACGAATCCCCCACTCCCCCACACGTCCTCCTCACTCATTGACGTTTTTCAACTCCATGCTGACTGATCAGAATCACATCTCTGAAAAAGAAAAGAAAAGAAGTGTGTACTATAATCTGCCTTTTTAATAATATTGTTGTTCTCATTTATTTAGATTGGAAGTGCAGTTTCCTTTTATTATGGATTCAATTAAAAGCTGTTTTTTCCACACTGTGTTTTCATTGTCTTCACACCTGTTTGCAGGAATGTTTAAAAAATGGGGGAAAATCTGAACATTATGAAAGATATTCACTCTATGTTGAGGTAAAAAAGTTAAAATGAGATAAATAAACCAAAAATGAATGGAAAATGGATCTTTAAATAAAAACGTTGTATTGAGCTATAAGCTCCTCTGACACATTCCAAAACATGACACACAATGTTATTAGTTTTATTTTTATTGCTTGACACACAGTGTATTTACCCACCATTATTGCACACAGCTGTTACACATATGCCAATCAATGTTGCACCTTCGTTTTACTTGCATGTCAGAAATGGAGCTTAGATCGGGCCCAAAAAATCCAGCCCGACCTGACCCAAGCCCGTGCACGTTCTGCCCGAGCCCGATTTAAACAAGACATTTTTTTAAGTAGAGTAAAAAAACTGAGCTTTAAAATGAGCGATTAAATGTTTAAATGAGCGAAATCCGATTAAAATTATGTTAAACAACATTGCAACACTGAAGAAGCATATTAAAAAATACTATTAAAAAAAAAATCATAAAGAATCGATCTCCCCGTCTACTATAATATAATTAACAAAGAAGAATATAAAACACTTTCTGAACAAACTTTTTTTTTTATTTGTAACATAAAGCCTATAGCCAAAAAACATAAACATCAATAAGGCGACCCACTATGCACACTAATAATTATACCAAAATAGACAGAGAACAATAACATAATTAACAATGACTTTTGTCTACTCTAATATAATTAACAATGTTTAAGAATATGAACAAGCATTTTTATTTTAAGCATATAGTCTTAGTGCAAAACACATCAGGCTACATGCTTAAAAAACACATTATAGCCTTATGTGCCAAACACATATATAGGCTTTAAGTTCCAGAGCTGCATTATTATATCATTATAACTTGTGCAACATTTTATTTAAAACAGTTTGATTTCTTACTTTACTATATTTTGATTATCACGCCATAGCTTTACATGAAATAATAGCATTAAAAAAACAGAGCCCGACCCGGCTTTGGGAAAGTAATGGCAAATCTTGGGTTGGGTTCGGGCTGAGAATCTAAACTCTAGTCAGAAATACATCATCGAATGCATTACCACCCACAGTGAACAGTGCAGTGCAGTGTGTGGTAATGATGGTGACTGGCAGCATCTGGCTACAATTGTCTGTGTGAACAGACAAACAATACTGGCAGAAATCACATCCACATCCACATTTAGCTGAGCCACTCCAGCCAGACAATGCTCGTCCACATACTACTGCCATCTCAAGAACCTACCTTTCTAGACTCATTGCTAGACTAAGTTAATATAAAGTAAATATATAAAACCACAATAAGTGTCGTTTGACTCAATTTGTGCCTAGATTTTGTATTTGCTTCCTCTAAGCTTAAACTACCAGTTTAATCATGAGGCAGTTTCTGTATCTGTATGTGAATAAGAAGACTTACAGTTAATGTGTTTTGATATTACTAAAATGATGTAAATGCTTTTATTAGTTTTGTTTGTTTTAAATTCTAAGATGATGCCTAAAGAATAGTTTAAAATGAATTTTTATGTATGTGTATAAATTCACTCTGGGCAGTTCTCTTGTGAAAATGTGCACCACAGAAAATGACCACTGCTGGAATGAAGTAGACATTATGTGAGAGTTGTTGTTTCCTGGAAATGTTTTTTGTCCTTTTTTTGAGTGCTTAAAAGATACTAAAAAGCTGTAAATTAATTTTTTTTTTTCTCCTCAGTGGAAAAAAGCTGTTATTTACTCTGCAGGTTTACGAGAAAAGGCAATATTGCAGCAGTTCGGTAGGAGATGCGTCCTCCAGGAAAAGAAAGGGAGAGTTCGTAAACTTTTCCACATAGAATTACAGGGTTTGTGCACCAGGAACAAAACCCACATTGGCCTTTAACTTATCTCCCCTGGAGTAAAATACCTCCCTTTGTGGCCGTGCCAGGGCCAATGTGTGTTTAAATTACATGCTGTACCTTTTAAGTGTTCCAGTCCACCTGATGCTCAACCTCTCCTATTTCCTCCACTATGTGACCAGTGATCACCACAGTGTGCCTGAGCCCTGCGCTGTTATCCGCACCGTAATACCTCATTAAATATCCCGAAGCTACCTGTCATTCCGGCTAATCGCATGCAGATGCGGAGGCCTAAATAAAACAGGGCCTTTAGCGGCGGCCCGATCATCGCTGTATGATAGCGCGTATCAAAGAGAAGCCAGGCTTTTTATTTTTGCCTAGTTATTTCTTTCAAAGCGTGCTGATCTGCGTTCCCAGCATAGGGGAACGGTTTACCCCGAGATAAGAAATGTCTTCCACATGCAGACGGGCACACAGCTCCGCTCGTTAAGGATGGTGGGCAGATATGACCTCCTCTGATCAGGGCAAATGCACACATATGTCTATAGATTTTTTTTTTTTTTTACTTTTAACCATACAATGTAAATCTGGCTGCTGTCGTTTGCTTTCTATTTAAATTATTTAATCAACAAACCAATAGAAATGTTCCAAAATACAAACAAAAAATATCCTGTTGAATGTTAAGTTAATTTGCTGAGGGTTTTGGTCCCATAAAATAGTTCCAAATATTTGTGGAAACTGTTTTTATAAATGTTGCAATTGTTTTACTTAGATTTGCACCGATTGCACAGATGTGCACATGCACATAGGGCTGGGGCGGTATTGATTTTTTATAACCGCGGTAAAAAACTGACGCATCACCGCGATATTGCGGTTAACCGCGAGACCCCAAAACACCCCCCCCCCCAAAAAAAAAAAAAATCACCACAAATTTATTGGTAACAAATCTTTATTCTTCAAACCATACAGCCTACACACAACCTCTACATAAACCATAAATACAGCATAACAAGTGAACATATGCTGCCTGTATAATTCGTCATTGTACAGCTAACCTGTCTTTTTCCGAGCAGACTTTTTGAAGGAGGAGCTTGTCCGCCTCCCCCTTCTCCATCCATAGATCTATTTTAGGGCTGGCCCGAATAGCGGTTTTGAGCTCAGGATATTCGGCAGTAATTGGTAGCGAATATTCTAATATTCGTTTAAAAAAAAAAGACGAATTAATCCACAGCAAAATTTTCCACTGACCCCCGGCCCCGAAAAAAATATATTTCTCACCCCTTTCCTCGGGCCGTTCGGGCTCAAGGCTCAAGAAGTCTGTGATAGGCGTCTGTTTTTTTTTTTATTCACACTCTTCTTATTTCTCATTAAATATCTACTAGATACAGATTATATCTGTACAGTATCATTTATTTCACTTCCCTCCTGAATATTTGGAGTGCATTATGTCTCCTTATGTTGTGTAGTTATGTAGTTTTCACCCCAGAATTTCTGCTGCCTCACACCAGGCTTCGGCTGCATCGCAGGGCAGGAGCGCAGCTGCGTTACGGCTATTTCGTTTGAATTGTGCAGTGCAGAGTATTACAGATTTTGTATTTTTGCACTTGGGCTATTAGCTCAATATTAAATATTTCGTTTGTTTATAAATTATTTTATATTCTTAAACCATGTTAAATTATATTCGATTGGAGGAAATTAATTCAGACATCATTTCTTTTTTGTCCCGTTACCGTTCCGCAAAAAAAACCCTTCTTTTAATCCCGCATCAGCCCGCCACATACACAGTTTTGCCGCACCTGCCCCGCGGTCCTAAATAAATTTAACAAATTACATTTAGTGCTTAAAATAAAAAAAAATATTTATTAAAACCGCGCTGAATAGTGCGGTCACGTTTCTTACCACATTACAAAACAAAAAATCGGTGTGTGTGTGCGCGTGTCGGTCCATTCTCCGCTCCTTTTTTGTGCTTAGGGTTTTTTTGTTGCGTGCATGAGAATCACTGCGTGATTATTACAATTTTCTTAACTATTTATTAATGTGCTCCCACATCCTCTGGATTGATTAAACTCCTGTTCCCGCCAATAACAATTCAGTTCTGTCTGTGCCGCAAGATATCCTGACGGGACCCGCGTCATATAATATGTTGATTAAAATGTCGTGACGTTAAGAAATCGGCTCGCAAGAGACAACCGACCAAAAAAAAGACATTAGTTCCATTTTAAAATAATAGAAACCTGTCCTTTATGTTTGACAATTTTTGTTTCACTTTACGTGTCCTTACTCATCTGAAGTTTATTTATCTGAACTGAGTTTTATATGGTTATATTTGTAGCGGTTCTGAACTCAGTTCCGCGTGCTGTGAAAGAGACAAGGCGCAGCGCATTTTACCTCAGACTTGGTCAGATAACAACATTTCAGTAAAGATGGTGGTTATAGTTTTATATCATTGCTTTGCTGTTTGAACTACACTTCAACCAACCTTACTATTTTTCCCAAGACTGAGGCGCAATGCGCGGTGCTCACGCAGAACAGCCAACAGCCAGACAATGAATTAATATATTTTACTTTCTCAAAATGTGACCACGGAACACCTTACATGGCTCTATGGTTTACCTTATGGTGGGTGAATTAGTTTGATGTGTTGGCGAGAGGTGCAGACACCACTTTCCGGCAAAACTTGCAGATGATTCTCTTCTGTTCTGAGTCTTTTTCTTCCTTTTTTCTCAACTTACTGAGCCTGCCCTGTAGCTTCCATTTCCGAGCCAATATTAGTGCTGCTAATCTTCACTCTCTTCAGCAGCCTCAATGGAGACGAAGTGAGCAGGAGACTCCAGAGCTGTTCTGGCCTCAATGAGTACCACGCACCGCGTTTTGCTTAACCCATTCGCCGCCGCGCCAGTGCAGCGGCAGCACAGATAAATGACAAAAAAATTTATATTCGATATTATGAATTTTGAGATCGTTTGACACCAATATCTATCGCGATCAAAATATATTTGATATATTGCACAGCCCTATAGTGTAGGACTTACACTTGACATATTAATACTGAATTCACCACAGTTGTGCTTATATGGAGCATTTTACTACCGCTCAAAACGCAGTCAATCAGATTTGACAGCCATAAAAAAATGCGGTAATGACGGTAATGAGCTCATCACCGCGGTGACGTCCCATAACCGCGGTATTGCGGTAATAAAATTATCGTCACAGCCCTACATGCACAATCACTCAGTTTGTCTAGTCCTGGTATAGAACAGAGATGTCCTATAATAGATATAAAATGTGGAATCCGGTGTTCTGACAAGTTGTGCTACCCTAATGTATATTTAAGCAATAATACACTCGAGGTTCGTGCTATAACATGTAATATTGGTACTGCTGTGCTGCGGTCGAAGGCACGAGGACACAGGCCGTGTACTGTAGAGCAGCAGAGCAGTGCCAATATTATACGTTACAGCACGAACCTAGTGTATTATTGGGATTATACCACAGTTTCCTGAGTAAATGATGAAACACAAGCTCTAAATATACATTAACTACCTAATTTACCCCCTGTTTACTGTTTTTTTATGTCTGAGTTCAGATTGTGCATTGTGTTGGGTTTGGGCATGGGCAGAGAAACTAAATTCTAGGCTATTAGGGCTGGGACACAGGATGCACACTTATAAATAATTGTATTTGTCTATTATTTATTTGTCTATAAATTTTTTGATGTGCAGTGTAAATCTGGCAGCTGTTTTTTTTACATTGTTTTCAAATTTTATGGTGAACGGAACAATAGAAATGAGGATTTTGGTCCCACTGTTAAAATATATACACTATATGTACAAATATTTGTGGACACCCCTTCAAAAGAACATATGAATGAATAATCAATTAGCTTTTTATCTACAGTTGTAGCTATTACAATTAACACAAATGTGCAGATTCACACACACAGCTTGTCTAGTCCCTGTAGAGAGGAAGATGCCCTCCCAATAGAATAGGATTCTGTGATAAATGGCAAATTTCGTGTCCAAATTTTATGATGAACGGATCAATTGTCATTCAATATTAATCCGACTGTTTAGGCCAGAATGTTTGACCAATAGACTAATAGGCCGATAGACTAATAGACCAAAAAAAGTGCTCTTAAATGAGTTGAAATTAGGGGTGAGCGATATCGGCCTAAAATAATATCACAATATTTAGTTATATTTTCACGATAACAATATTCTTGGCGATGTAACAAAACACTGAATAAAAAAATATATATTTCAAGAATACACTACTGCAACAAAATGAAAATTTGATTTTATTATTGAGTACAATATGATATGGCACACCCCTAACCGAGATATTAAAAATACAAAAAAAAAATACAAGAATTGTATCAGATTTATAACAGAAGTCAATGATCCAGAATGTCATGATACTTATAATGCACTCCAAATATCTCTATATATCCAGGAAAAAAGTAAAAAAAATAATAATACTGGACAGATATAATCTGTCTCTTATTTATATATCATGGTAAATGAGAACAGTGTGCTTTTTTTTTTTTTTTTGCTAAAAACAGCAAAAAATATAGTACCCTGATGTCGATGATGACATCCCGTCTGATACCTTATGGCTCACCCCTACTTGGAATCACATAATTTTACATTGAATTCCACTGAAAGTTACGATTGTTTATTTAGCTTTGTAAATATACACACTACCTGTCCAAATACTGTACTTGTGGACATGCCTTTAACCGAAAGCCACATTAACCTCTTGCTGAGAAAAAGGTGCAAATGCACAACAGAATAGATAAATAACAGGGTTCATACGGTCATGAAAAACCTGGAAAAGTCATAGAATTAGAATTTCCAGGCCTGGATAAATTTTGGAAAAGAAAAATAAAAATACCCAGAAAGTTTTTAAAAAGTATACAAATCTTTTTTGTTTCTGTTTATCGATGGAGAAAATCTATTTTGAGCTAAGAAATATACCAGCTCAGACTTAATTCAGTAATTTAGCCCTATACAATGGAGCTCTAAGGATCTGACACACATTTTATTATTAAAGATTGTTTGTCAGATTCTTTTTTAATCAACTTGGATTTGGATGGTTTTAGTTGATTTTTGGTTAATTGTCCATTTCTGCACTTATTTAAAAATTGTATGGTCATGAAAATGTATTGGTTAAAAAGTGTGTGAACCCTGAAATAAACATGACCCAAATGGCACCATGGCTAATATCAGGTTTGCATTATAGGGGCAAAATATTAAGTATTGAGCTGTGGAGCAGTAGAACTGTGTTTTCTGATGGAATTATGGAGCTCCATCCAATACTTTTGGATAAAATAGTTTGAGGAGTTGGGGATGAGTAAGGGTAGTGTGATGAACATCCAACATCCTGATCTTACTAACTTACTAACAGGAATTTAGTGTGATAATAAGACTTTTGTTATTATTACCACACTAGCTAATGTTATGTATGTACCTGTATTTTTTGCATTATAAGGCACACATAAAATTCTTTAGTTTTCCTAAAAATGTATGAATTCTACCAGTCAGGTTGTAAGAAGCAGTAAAGCCACTCTGCTGAAGTGCAGTGTTATACAGAAGTTTCAGTTTAGTTCTCCAGCACTGAGACTGGATTAGCATTAGCTGCTAACCACTGTTTCCCCATTCAGAGGTGAGTATTTTCAGCCTGTAGCCTGCTCCTAACCCCAGCTAGCACTGCTGGAGCGACATAAACAATACCTGCTAACCGCATTAGCTCTTTCTTCATTCAGAGGTGAGTATTATCAGCCTGTAGCCTGCTGGTAACCCCAGCTAGCACTGCTGGAGCGACATAAACAATACCTGCTAACCGCGCTAGCTCTTTCTTCATTCAGAGGTGAGTATTATCAGCCTGTAGCCTGCTGGTAACCCCAGCTAGCACTGCTGGAGCGACATAAACAATACCCGCTACCCGCTAACCTGCATGTTTAACTTGTTAAAACAAGCTACGTAGGATAAACCGCTAGCTAATATCGGCCTGGCTTACCGGAACACTCAGGATTCCTCAATGTAGTGCTGTAATGATGTAGTGGCATTAGCGGCTAACCGCTAGCAGTTAGCCGCTAATGCTAATGCTCCAGGCTTAGTGCTTAGAAATTCGCAAATCTAAGCTTACTGTAAGTAAACGAAAGCGCTTTACTTACCCAAATAAACAGTTTTCAGGAGATAAATCTGTGTAGATTTACATCCAGCACTGGATGAGCCTTGAAAGCCTTTTTTTATTAGTTTTGTTTAAACTTAACTTAATTAGCAAAAATGCAAAGAGAACTTCATACAGAGTTTCTAATTTTGCAGGTAAAAGCACAACGGAACACTATATGATCAATAATAGTATAATTAACCAGCTAGTTAGCTGTCTGACAGCTCGACTACAATTCAGCTACTCCATTTAATGCAAATGATTGGTCTGTTCCAGCCAAGGCTGCCTGTCAATCACTCCTTTCCTTAGTGTGGTCCCGCCTTCTTATGCTATAACAGAATAAGCATTAATATAGCTGATTTACTGGGGGAGAATTAAAAAATAGCAATATTAGCATAGGAAAAACTAGCTGTTGGAAGATTTTGGAGACAGAAAGGCAGTTTAGAGGAGAAAAACGAGATGAAAAATGGGCAGGACTGTTTTGGCATTGAAACCTATAGGGATGGGCAGAGCTACACAATATCTTAGTGGTTGATGGCTACAGTTATCAAAAAACATGCTGTCAGTGCTTCTATGCAGTCTACAGCTGCATTATAATGGGGTCAGTGAGCTGTATGGGGTATGGGAATGGTCCTCCGTAGAACTGTCCTATGAGGACTCCTTCTCAGGAGGTTTTGTAGTGATGTCGCATGATAACCTTGCGTGATGAATTGAGGACAGACATTTTTTAATGTTTTAATGTGTTTTTCATGATAATTTAGTTTTTCCTGGTTCATTATACAATCCGAGTTTACTGACAAGGAAACACAAATCAAGCAAACTACATATCTACACAGCTAGATTACACATTAGTGCCCATTTCACCAGTAGAGAAATTACGCATCTCCCAAAACGAGAGGGAACTTGGAAATAAAAGCTGCAGTTGAAAGCTGGATGTTGAAATAGATAAGCTTTTTACATGTGGAATAGTCGCTGGGTAGCTAAGCTACGCTAAACAGGTTGTGTTAGTCTTTGATCTGGATTAGGAGTAGCTTTAATAATCAGAGCTAAACCAACAAGCTTGAACTGAGTACTAATAATAGTACAAACTTCAAACAAGACCAAAACATTAGAGCCAAATCACAGACCAAAAGGGATAAACAACAAAGTAGAAATAAGGGTCAAAACCAGAACAAAAGAGAACTAACCAAAAGGGCAAGACAAAATCAGAGACAAAAGCCAAAAATAGGTCATACATAAATAAATAAACAGGAAATAATGCTCGGTATGCAGCTAAAAAAACAGGGCAATACTTTGTGAAAAACTGGACAAGCATACTAATATTTATACATGGAAAAACACCAGTAATTACTCAGAACACAGGTGAGGCTGATCTAACAATCAGGTGCTGATGGACTGGCTGAGACACATGACTGAGAGGTGCATTCTGGGAGTTAGAGTTTGTGAAGGTGAACAAGTCAGTAGAGGCATTGGAAGGTGTGACACATATTATGTGCTTTCCTTTTTTTACAGTTTCTTTTTACATTGTAAATTTAATATTAAGAACAGTAATGCTATACAGGAACACATGTGGGGTTATTTTTTAAAAAGAAAAAGATTTTTTTTAAATACCCACATTTAGCATTGAGAAAAGATCTGCACACTGTTGGTATTGGGAGAGTCACCTGGAATAGTTTTCTCAGTGTCTTGAAGGAGTTTCTGTAGGTGCTGAACAATAGTTGCTGCTTTTTCTTCACGCTGTGAAGCTCCAGCTCATCCCAAATCACCTCAAATCACCATCTCAGTTGGAATTAGGTTTAAGTTAGGGGGTTGCGGAGACCGATGACATATTTTTTTTTTGTTTTGTTTTACTGTTTACTACTTATTCCATATGTGTCCCATTTTTTTAGTTTTTAATATTAAATAAATTATAGAAAAGAAATAAAGAAAAACATCGAATGAGAAGGTCCATCACTTGGAACAGCCTTGTTTGATGAAGCAGCCGAGTAATGCAGCCCCCCTCAAATGCAGCCTAGGCTTTGGGACACAGCTATCGGGTTATTTGTTTTTAGAGGGCTAACGAACATTTGGGGTGTGGGCGGGGCCGGGGGGCTAAGTGTACATCACACTGGAACACAGGAGAACACCCAAGCACCCAAACTCCGCTCAGTATCCAACCAACCCTAAAATCTGACTCTTGTTGGGTTCAACTGATATTTTGTAATGCAGAATCAGTTCTGCACGAGTTCAGCAGCAGTGTAAGCTAGCTCCTCTGTGGATAAAAGTTACTTTGTCCCAGCGGGGCTTACCACGAGGGAAAAACAGTGGGGAGGAGATTAAGGGATATTTTAGAGTCTGATCTAGTGCACACACTGCTGTGTTCGGAAAATGAAGCAGATTCTTGGATCTCGCATTAATATGCGTCTGTTGTGAATTGACGAGGCCAATATCAATAGGTCGTCTGAGACGATGCTGCTGCATGAGCTGATTTATAACATCCTAGACAGGCCTATTTTTCTCCTTTCTGGTTATGCCAATGTCAGGGTGCGTGAAGGAGGGACGAGGAGAGCGGATGCAAATGCGAGTGAATTTATTACACAAATAACAAAAGACAAAAATAAGCAAATAAACTGAAACTAAACTGAAAACAAGAAACACGGAACACAGAGACGCAACCATAACAGGCTAACAAAGCACAAGAACCGACACGAGGGAAAGGGAGCACGGACTATAAATAGTGTAACACACACACGGGAAACAGAAAACACCTGGGGCTAAGGGGCGGAGTTACAAATGAACACAGGTGAGGGCAAGAAACACTGAGGAACACGGATCACGTGGGAGACACACTCACAGTCACAAGCAGAGACAGGCACAGAAAAGGTAAATAAACACAGAAACACGAGAACAGACAGGGACCACGTGACAGCCAAAAATAATGGGACAGCAGTATGTAATGTGGTCATAAACTGTTGCCTGTGATTATTGCTTGGCAATATTCTATAAGACTATGAACATACTCAAAACACATTATAATGCATTCATAAACCTCTATAAACATAGTTATAAGCATTTATAAAAATGTGATAGACATTAAAGCTATATACAGCTCTGGAAAAAAATGAGACCACCTAAAATGACGAGTTTCTTCGATTTTAACAAATTAAAAAGCTCTGAAATATAATTAAGAGGAAGATGGATGATCACAAGCCATCAAACCAAGCTGAACTGCTTGAATTTTTGCACCAGGAGTGGCATAAAGTTATCCAAAAGCAGTGTGTAAGACTGGTGGAGGAAAACATGCCAAGATGCATAAACACTGTGATTTAAAATCATTTTCAATTATTTCACCAAATATTGATTTCTGATTTATTTTTTTATCTGAAAGCTCTGCATCTTTTTGTTATTTCAGCCATTTCTCATTTTCTGTAAATAAATGCTCTAAATGACAATATTTTATTTGTAATTGGGGAGAAATGTTTTCCGTAGTTTATAGAATAAAACAACAATGTTCATTTTACTCAAACATATACCTATAAATACAAAATCAGAGACACCTCTTATTGTTTTCCAGATGATGTGTAACATATTACAAGCACAGCATATGATGCATTATCACAATTCATAACGCACAATAAAGATGACTATAATGTTATACATTGTTATAAGTATGTGTTAGTTATGTATAGTATGCCTTATGAATGCATTATAATGTGTTATGAATATGTTTTAGAGTCTAATATACATCCCATTCATAGAAAATGTTATTGTTAAGTTGTGAGGTGTTATCTTGTGAGTGTGGTCGAACACTAGCCATTAACTAGTAATTAACTCTATATAACATTAGAATAAACCTAAATACACATAATAAAGTCAGTGATCAGTGAAAGGGTCTACCTGTAATTAACTCTATATAACATTAGAATAAACCCAAAAAATACAATAAAGTCAGTGATCAGTGAAAGGGTCTACCTGTAATTAACTCTATATAACATTAACATAAACCCAAATAAACATAATAAATTCAATGATCAGTGAGAGTGTCTACCTGTAATTAACTCTATATAACATTAACATAAACCCAAATAAACAGAATATATTCAGTGATCAGTGAGAGTGTCTACCTGTAATTAGCTCTATATAACATTAGAATAAACCAAAACATTATAAGAAAATCAGTGTTCAGTAAGTGTCTATTTGTAATTAACTCTATAAAACATTAGAATAAACCTAAATACACATAATAAAGTCAGTGTTCAGTGAGAGCATCTACCTGTAATTAACTCTATATAACATTAGAATAAACCCCAAAAAATACAATAAAGTCAGTGGTCAGTGAAAGGAGCTACCTGTAATTAACTCTATATAAAATTTAGAATGAACCCAAATAAACAGAATAATTTCAGTGATCAGTGAAACGCGTCTACCTGTAATTAAATCTATAAAACATTAGAATAAACCCAAACATAATAAAGTTAGTGATCAGTGAGAGTGTTCACCTGTAATTAACTCTATATACCATTGGAATAAACCCAAATAATCATAATAAAGTCAGTGATCAGTCAAAGTGTCTACCTGTAATTAACTCTATATGACATCAGAATGAACTCAAATAAACATAATAAATATATACTGATCAGTAAGAGTATCTATCTGTAATTAACTCTATATAACATTAGATTAAACCCAAATAAACACAAGCTAGTGATCAGCAAGTCTGTAGTGTTTTTATATATAATTTGAATAAGCCTCATTAACACTTTATGCATGTATACATAGTGTATATATTTATAATGAGTTTTAAAGCTTCACTCATTAAACTACATTAAGAACTAAACGCTGAAACGCTGAATGACTTTGGTT
The DNA here is from genome assembly GCF_023375975.1 of Astyanax mexicanus. Classification (NCBI taxonomy): domain Eukaryota; kingdom Metazoa; phylum Chordata; class Actinopteri; order Characiformes; family Acestrorhamphidae; genus Astyanax; species Astyanax mexicanus. The sequence continues at coordinate 21,212,907 of NC_064409.1, forward strand.
CTTGTGTGGGAGGGTAAATAAATAAAGCAGAGCACAGCGTCCCCCTCCTCCACTACAGCATCCCCCCTCATCCCAGTGCCTGATATAATGTTTTTCACAAAGCACCTATTTGAATTGGAAAGCAGGCTATTCCCTTTTTAATTACTTTAATTATCAAACGAGTTCAGGAGTTTGACAAATCTGAGAAAACGCCTTGCAGTTCTTTCTCTCTCTCTCGCTTTCCCTCCCTCTCACTCTCTCTCTCTCTCTCAGTCTTATTTAGGTTATTCTTTTAAAAAAAGAGAAAGTTTGAGGAACATCAGTGTTATCATGGCCCGGAAATAAAGATGTTTTGTTGTTTTTGGTGATGCCTCCAGCTTTAGTTAGTGTGTGTGTGTGTGTGTTTGTGTGTGTGCTTACGTGTGTTTACGTGTGTGTGTCCATGAGCCTCACCAGCAGCAGCAGCAGCTGTGTACTCAGTGCTGCTTTATCAATAGTTTTGAGCTTGAAAAGCAATTAGAGATGGGTAGGGGAGGGGGGTGGGGGCACAGAGTAACGGAGGGATATAAAATTATTAAATTCAAAAACAGTTCTTTGATTAGAATATTTATTTTTTAGAGAGATCCCCCACCTCCTCCTCCTCTTCAGTCTAAAGCTTCATCTGCTACTGAGAGAGAGAGAGCAAGAGAGAGAGACAGAGAGACAGAGAGAGAGGTGAAGATCAATAGCCTAAATACTGCTGCTGGCCTGCATAGGGACTTTATTAATTAATAATTCATCATAAATTACTTATTTCTTTATATAATAGGCCTCACAGGAGGATTAGTTGGAGTGTGGTGTTATTATCATTATTATTATTATTAGTAGTAATAGTAGTAGCAATTGTAATCAGGGCAATTTAAATACAATAAATATAAAATATACCTAATATTCAATAAATGAAAAAAATAATAAATAACCAATTTAAAATAGCCCACTAATGCATAGTATTTCTGTTATTGGGTCTTTCTTTAATCATATTTAATATATCATTATTCATTCAATACTGCCCATCCCTAGTAGAAGTAGTAATAGTAATGTTGCCAGTACTAATATTAATTATTAAATGTTAACTATACTATTAAATTATGTTTCATGATCATGATATTTAAGTTTAATTCCAGCTACATACGAATAACAATAAAAAGAAATAAGCATATTTTAGAAGAAAGAGATACAAGAGACTGTAAACCATTCCATGTTTTTTCTTAAATAAATGTCTCTTTAGTAAGTAACAGTACTGAAACAATTTTAGGTGCTTAGTTAAAGGATTTAATAAAATTCATATAGCTATATATCCGTAAGTTCAACACTATATGGGCAAGTTTATTGTTGGGTAACTGTCGCTGCTTTCCATGGAAGTCTTCCTAATAGATTTTGAAGCATTCAAACCTCAATACAGACACCCCACTCCAACCACCAATTCCTAAACTCATTCCTAACTCCTCACCTTGTCATCCAACTCATCCCCAACTCATCCTTAACTTTCCACCTCAACCATCCAATTTCCTAACTCATTCCAATAATCACAACTTATCCTCAACGCCCCAACTCATCCCCAACTCCCCACCTCTTCATCTAACTCTTTCCCAACCCTGCATCTCATCCCCAACTCCCCAATTCTCCAACTCATACACAACTTCTTACCTCATCCCCAACTCTCCAACTCATTCCCAACTCCCCAACTCATCCTCAACTCCCTACCTCATCCCCAATACTCATACTCATATCCCTACCTCATCCCCAACTCATCCCCAACTTCCCACCTCTTCACCTAACTCCCCAACTCATCCTCAACTCCCCACCTCATCCCCAATTCTCCAACTCATCCTTAACTTCCTACCTCATCCCCAACTCCCCACCTCATCCCCAACTTTTGGGTGATTAAGGATGAGGTGGAGCTTCCCAGCATGAAGAAAAAGCAGCAACTATTGTTCAGCACCTCCAGGAACTCCTTCAAGATGCTGAGAAAACTATTCCAGGTGACTCTACTCTCATGAAGACACTGAGATTAAAATACCAAGAGCGTGCAGATCTGTCCTCAAAGGTAAATGTGATTTCGAAGAATCTAAAGTATAAAACATATTCTGTTTTGTTTAACACTTTTTATTTACATAATTATTCCACATGTGTTCCTGTTTAGCTTTAATATTCTTAATGATAAAATTACAATGTAAAAAATAATTAAAAAGAAAGGACATTAAATGACAAGAGGTGTGTCCAAACTTTTGACTGGTACTGTATATAGCAAACAATTATAGGGATGGCCTGTAACTTTAAACCACAGGTAAGTACCCCAATAGCCACCCCTCCATCAACACCACATCCCTCCCTAAGATGCTCGCCTCCCCACTCACGCGCCGGCGCCGCAACGCAACCGGAGCCTCTTCAGTTTCCCGGCATGCAGTGGGTCATACAATATGCAGCAGAGAGAGAGAGAGAGAGAGAGAGAGAGAGAGAGAGAGAGAGGTGGGGTTGTAGCAGATTGTCGATAATCTAAAATGTCAAAATAGTGGCGCGCACTCCTCTCTGCCGCAGCACTCTGATTGAAAGCGAAGGCATTTCTCTCTCTCCCCCTCTGTCTATCTCTCTCTCTCTCTCTCTCTCGCTGCCTCTCTCTTCCTCTCTCTCCTTTGATGGAGAAAAGGGCAGTTCATCCGAGGAGGGCACAACACAGTGGTGCTGATGCGCGCGCGTTCACGAGTTTATTATTGTGAAGAGGAAAAAAAGATAGATAGAGGGGGAGAGAGAGGCAAGGAGGGATAATGGAGAGAGAGGGCGAGTGAGCATCATACAGAAAAAGAGAGAAAGAGAGATAGTGTGTGTGTGTGAGAGAGAGAGAGAGAGAGAGAGAGAAAGAGGGAGAGAGCATCATCATAAATGCGTGAATGACTTTGTGACGACCTTTTCTTGCAAATGGTAGGAAAGGAGGGTGGGGTCTGCGCGCGCGGAAAAGGCAAATAAATAAATAAAGTGGGGAAATGGCTTAAGCTGCTATCTGCGTCTCCCAGGCAACCATCAGGGTCCCCATCTCTCCCAGAGAAATGAGTTATGAAAAGGCTGCAGAGAAGCGGGATTAAGCATGATCCTAGAGACGGAGTGTCAATCACACACACATACACACACACTCACACACACACATACTGTATATTTATGTACACATTCATATCTACAAAATATATGTATATTATGCCATGATCAATGCCAGATCACCTTTGGTCTTCATTACAGGCACCTTGACAGCCCGATGTTAAGGTTAATGAGGTCTTGCAACCAGTGGCCATGCATAATCCAGTGCGCTTTTCCAACAGGACAATATTTATCCACATACTGCTGCCATCTCAAGAGCTTGCCTTGACCCATCCTTGATAGAAAATGCGTGGGCTGCTGTTGGACTCCACCCCTACTGCACAATTTGCCTGAACTTAAATACTTGACGATATAGGAGCTGCATAGGAAGGTTTTGGCTAAGAACTCCATTAGGAACCTCTACAACTCCATATTGAGATGTCTGGCATGCATAACACATGCATTAAACCTGCGTCACACATAAGTTACAACATCCTTTTGTCTAAGAGTTTTTAAGAATTTTGGAACCCATCTCTAGACAGATAGCAAGATAAACTCTTTTTAATACCTCTGATTTTAGAAGAAATAATGAGTGTGTGTGAGTACATGATTTGGGGGTATTTTTTCAATTACCCAGATTAATTACACTGCATAAATTTGACTACAACCAGAATGGATGAAGATCCAAGTGTAAGGCTCTTTACTGCAGAAGAACCAGATCTGCGGACCCTCAAAATTACCCTCAGACTGACCAAATTCAAGATAGACGGGGAGGGAAAAGAGGCAAAATATAGAGAAATAAAAGAGACATAAACTCACAAAAAGAGAAATATAGAGAAACCAAGGATACAATGAGAGCAATACAGTAAAATCAATGGGATAAAAAAAGATACATAAATAGCTATGGAGAGATAAATGTAGAGAAGTAAAAAGAGGCATAAAGAGATACCTAAGAAATGTGAGAAAATAAAATGACATAAAAAGAGAGAAACAAGGAGACAATTAGAGAATAAAAAGAGACAAAGACACTAAGAGGGAGAAAATAGAGAGATTTAAAGATAAATACAAAAAGACAGAAAACCCAAGAAGGAATAAATTAAAGAGACAATAAGAGTAACAGAAATAGAGAAAAAGAGACATAAAAGAGAAATAGACTGCAATAAAATTAATATAATAAGATACATAAAGAGACAAATAAACAGAAACACTTAAAAGAGACATAGAGGCATACGTACAGTTATATACAGTAATAGCATAAAAAGACAAAATAAATAGAAATTAAAGAGACAAAGGGAATCAGAGAAATGGAGATAAATAAAAGAAACACCATCAGATCCATAAAGATAAATGATACAAAAGAGACAAACTGAAAGAGAGAGAGAAATAGAGGGAAATTACATAAACTTGAGACATAATAATATATATAAATAGATAGAATGAATGAGATAAAAGAGAGATAATGAGAGAGATACAAATAGAAAGATATAAAAGAGCAATTTAAGTGAGAGAATTAGAGAGAGACCAAAGAGACAAACAGAGACATAAATAAAGAAATAAAAGGCTCCAAATGTATTTATTAAACAGCAATCAGGAAAGGTGTGTTTAAAAGAGATAGATAGATTAGATAGCCACATTATTAATTATTAACAACATGTTTTTTATTAAAAGCAAATTAAATCCTTGCATCACATTAAAGCTTGGCTTGTGACGGGAGAGAGAGACAGACAGAGAGAGAGAAATAAAGAGAGAGAGAACTCGATAGCCCATGGGTAGTTTGGGGGGGGGGGGGGGGCAGTTGGGGTCAGTTTGCCCCTGTGCGCTCGAGCCTGCAGCGCCAGCGCGTCGCCAGGCGGCGTGTAAACGATAAATGTTCACTATGTGTTTCCCTAAAGAGAGAGATCACAATGAAAATCAACTCTCTCTCTCTTTCTCTCTCTCTCTCTCTCTCTCTCTCTCTCTCTCTCTCTCAGACACTCAAGATGCCAACAAATAGCCATTGAGTAAGCAGCTTAAATACCCCCACCCCAGAGCCCCCAACCCACATAATACTTAAATGAATTCATCAAGCGAGTAAAGGAGACATTTGAAAAAAGAAAGGAGTGAAATATTTGCTGTTATTGAGGACGAGAAAAAAGATACCCGGACCACCACACTGCCACCCCCCCCACCACCAATACTACAAAACCTCAGAAAAAAAGGAAAAATATTTCAAATCAAACCAAATAATACAATATTATCCTTAAATCATTATTACTTAGTTTTATCTTTTTTCAGTTATTATTTTTTAGTTAAATAGTATAAATAAAATATATGACGAAAGCCATGCCTTTTATATTGTTTATTTATTGGTTTTATTATATAATCGCCAAATAAATTAATTAGTAAAAAATTTTTTTTTATTATTATTAGTATTATTGCCATGTGTTTATACTAAAAATTAAATCTATAATTAAAACAGTGCGGATCAAAAAATAAGATAATCCGGCGCTCCTATCTTTATTTCTTAATTTATTTATTCATTAAATTCGTAAACGCACAAACAAAAAAAACGAAACGGCGGCGGCAAAACAAAAATCAAGCAACAAACCCCTAAAACCTCAAGCATCAGCAGAAACTGGTGTCACTGGTGCAGAATGGGCATGAAAGGAGGGTCGGGGTGGGGCAGTTTTGGGGTGGGGTGGGCAATAGAAACCCCATCATCTTCACTCACGGGGGCAATAAAGGAGGACGCTTTTAATAAAACGCTTCGTTTAGAGAGACATGGCCGCGTTATTGTGCTTGTCTCTGGGGTGAGGGGGTGGTGGTGGGGTGGGGTAAACGGGGGGCATTTGTCTCCAATTCCCCTGCCATCCATTTCATTAGCTAATCTACTCATCTCTATCTTCCCATCTCCTCCTCCTCCTCTCCTCTGCTCTGTGGTTGAGGGCACCAAGCATCTCCACGCGGAAACAAACACATCTGCAGAAACAGAGAAAAGAAAGAGAAAAAAGAAAAGATGGAAAAAGAGAGAGAGAGGGGGGAGAGATTTGGATTGCACAGCTTTGCGTGTTGTATTGTTGTATGATGAGCACTGATAAGCAGCTCTGTAGGCCACCATCCACAGAGAGAAAGAGAGACAGAAAGAGAGAGAGAACATCTCAGAAGAACAAGAAGCACCAGACATGACCTTCATGGTCTTTATATTAGTCTGATATTACAACCCGATATTACAAAACAATTTATTTATGTTTATTGGGCAAAACTGAGATTTTAAATATCCCATTTTTTATTTTTTACTATTTCTCTTTATTTCTCCTTATTATTATATCTCACTTTAGTCCTATAAGAGATTTTTTTCTTTAAACTACACTTCTCATTTTGGTCTCACAATCTTTCTTGCTGTGGCTCTAACCTTTACTCTTGCTTTCTCTTTAGTCTTTACTCTTTAGTCTTTTACCATTAAGTGTCTCATCCTTTGGTCTCACTCTCTTACATAAGTGTCTGTTGCTTTAATTTGTCTCCTTTTAGTTTCGCTTTCTTTTTTTTTGGTGTCACTTCCAATTATTTAGTCTTACTATCTCCCTTAGTCTTTCTCTGTTTACTCTCTTTCTCTTCTTTTAGTGTTTTTAGTTTATATCTTTATCCTTCATTTTGTCTCACTCATTCCTATTTTCTCACTATCTCTTTAGTTGCTCACTCTTTTTTCTCTCCCTTTAATCAAACTTATTTGGTCCCTCTCACCAAGTCTTACACATTTTTTATTCTCACTTTTTTATTCTCTCTGTTTTTAGTTTAATCACTCCCTGAGTCTCAATCTGTCTTTATTGTCTCATCTCTTCATTTAGTCTTCCTCTCTATTCTTTTAGTTTCACTTTATTCTCTATTCTTTTAGTTCATGCAGTCTCTTCCCTTTTCTCCCTAATCTCACTGCTCTTTTAGTCTCTCTGCCTTTCATCTCGACCTCTCTTCTACCTCTTGTGTTCCCCTTCAATTGCACTCTCTAACTTAAATCTTACTTTCTTTTCCTCCTTTTAGTCTCTCCTTTTAGTCAAAATCTGTCTCTTTACTGTCTCCCTTTGGTCTCTCTACCTGTGAACTGACCCCACTCTCTCTTCCATTAGTATCTCTACTTTTAGTTTCCCTCTATCCTATTGGTCTTTCTCCCTTTAAATTTTCTCTCTCTGTATTTTTCTCTCTCAGCATAGCTGTCATTCTGCTTTCTTTATTCATGATTTGACTGTATTTCTGCACTTCCATTTTGCCTCTTTCTCTCTCTCTTTCTTCCCCCTCCTTCTTGGTCTCTTTATTCTGGATTGACCTGAGCGATGGCGAATGGGCGAATGGAGGAAATAAAAAAAAAACATGTCACAGCACTGGAACTCTAGAGAGAGAGAGCAAGAGAGTGAGACAGAAAGAGAGAGGCTGAAGGCTGAGAGAGAGACACTCTTATCACATAAATACAGCCATGAACACATGAAAGACTTAAAAGACCAATAATAATAATAATAATAATAATAATAATAATAATAATAATAATAATAATAATTATTATTATTATTATTATTATTATTATTATTATTATTATTATTATTGTTATTGGTGTATTCATTTTAATATCCTCCATCATATCTCATATCCTGTAATCTTGTGTAAGGAGGTGATAAGATAAAGCAGATAGCTGCAGCTCCAGCCCTGCTAGTGTATCAGCTCTTGTATCTGTTATCTTATTTTGATGTCAGGGTGTTTTTTTTTTTTACATCATAATGATCTGCTTTTATCTCTGTTATTATTATTCCACCAGCAGGTGTGTTACACCACACACACACATGAGGACACACACACACACACACACACACACACACACACCTCCTCCTCCACATCCTCCTTAACCACTAAACCCACCTTTATACACCTATCCACACAGCCTGGGCAGGGGTGCTTCTCCAAGTCTTCATTATTATCATCATCATCATGAACTGGCATTAAAACTCTTGGATGGAGTGTATATATATATATATATATATATATATATATATATATATATATATATATATATATATATATATATATATATATATATATATATATATATATATATGTCTGCTTGGAAGGATGGATGTTTGGATGGGGTTGGATGGGGTGGGAATGTTGGTGTCTAATGGTGGTGGGGGTTTACAGGGGGGCGAATTAGCTTCATCGATTCTTTTTAGATGCAAATATTGCGTTATCTCCGCGTTACTTGCGCTGTTTTTTGGGGTGTTTATGATTAATTATCTGCTCTTGGTGAAAAATAAATCAGGCGAAAATGAGGGATCTCGCGCTGCAGGTCGTTGCTGTTCATTTCTGCTTGAAACTGACACACTAATTATAGAGCTCGTGCACTAGAAGGCAAGATTACCCCAGCCTTTTTATTTTATTTTATATTTCTTATTTTTTTTATTATCAGATCCCCTTATGTTTTACCAATTAAAAATGGCAAAGGCATTTTCACTGCCCCCAGGGATAAAAAACACCCCCCTCCACAACATTGGCCATCACTTTCCCCCATCAGATTCATTGTGATGTATTAGATGCAATAAATTATCCCATGTAACAAAACATGGCTCGCTGAAAGGCAGATAATCTGGAGGGGAGAGATAAGGATTCATTATTCCTCATCATTATGGCTCTGCCTTCTTTCTTAATCAGCCTCTCTGATCCTGCAGGATCTGGGCGCCGAGCAGATAAGCGAGCAAGTCGTTTATAATTCTCCCCACCTCGGCCTAATATTTTAAAATCAAATCGAGGAGAGAAGAGGAGGAGGGAGAAGAAGCTTTAAAAAAATAAAAAGGAGAGGAAAAACACAGCTACCATGCAAAACAGAATGATAAAACAGAGAGAGAGGGTCTTGTGGGCACGCGCGGTTGATAATCGTTGTTTTTTGTACCTAAAATGAATATTTTTGAAAAAAAAAAAACCCCGCATTTTTACGTCTTAGACTTGCACTTAAAAATGCTTACATTAGCTTGTTTGATCTGTCACACTGGTGCAGCATTATTAACAATAAAATAATGACCTGTCTGATATGTCTAAACTCAAAATTAGTCGAATAAAATTGGCAAATTTGACAATTAATAAAAAAGGCAAACTGATATTTAATGCAATTACATAGTAATGAAACAGGAGAGAACTGGCTAAAATTATATTGTATATATAAACGTTATGTTAAACAACAAAGCCGTGACGACTAAATCAATTATCATATAATAAATTTGACAAATTCTCAAAGAATCAATGTTAACTTGGATACAAAAAATAAGAAATAGAACTACAATAAACGCCCAATGATGTTTGCTTTGTAATTTTGTGGTGTTCAATTCAGATAGTTCGTCAAATAAAAAAGATAAGGAAGCACCTGCACACGTAAAAATATACTAACAGGAGATAATGGAAAAATAAGAAAACAATGGCGTGGCATATGTGATTAAAATCAAAAGAACTCGACAATTTTTAAAGAAATATTTATACGTTCATAAATATTTGCTTTTGTTCGTGTTGGATTGGACAGTTTAGTCAGTTAAAGTCAAATAACACCATAAGGCAGCAACCGCGCAACAAATGAGAGCGGTGTGCTTAAAATTGTAGGGAAAATATAAAACTAAAAATAATAATCGGTTTACGAAGGTGATATCATAATCCCTCGGCCTATCTGCTGCAGATAAGATTGAGAGAGAGTTATAAATACCGCCAAGAAGAGCATAAATAAATAAATAAACATAATAAACAGTGTTTTTTTCCTGGGGTTTACACTTGGCTGTTGTCAGCTCGAAGTGTCACGCGCAATTTAACGGGAGATCGCGAGCGAGCAGAGGTGTTTCTCTCTCTCTCTCTGTGTCTCTCTCTTTCTCTCTCTCTCTCTCTCTCTCTCTCTCTCTCTCTCTCTCTCTCTCTCTCTCTCTCTCTCTCTCTCTCTGTCTCTCCCTCCCTCTTAGGCTCACTCTCTCGCTCTCTCTCTTTCTTTTTCCCTTTTATTCCTCCCCCTTCTATCTCCCGACATGATTTGCAGCAGAAATAACGTGTACATCAATCAATATTTTTTACTATTAGCATTACAATAATAGAACTCAAATGTAGCGCTATTTAACAATTATTATATTATTATAGTCACCTTTGCTATTTCTTTGTATTAACCTCACAGTCCTCACTTTACTTTTGTGGTTCACTTTTAGATTCTCTAATTGTTGAGAAAATAAAATGTTATTTGTTTGTTATAAATTTTTAACGTCACCGTTTTCTGTATTTTCTATTTTGCAAAATCTCTTGCTTCCCTCGTGTTTTTTCAAACTGTTTAGAAATGTAAAAAAATCTGTTTCTTTTATTTTATTTTAATGCGTTAAAACTGTTCTTCTTCGTCTTCACGTTTGTCCTCCTCTTCACGGCCTCCTGCTTTCTTCACAGATTCCCTAATTGATAAGAAATTAAATCATAAATAAACAATCAAATTATAATTTCAGTCACATTTAACGCTTCCAAATGCAGAGAATTAAACTAATTAATTCAGAACTGCTTTTTTTTCTTAATTCCACCACCCTTAATCTTGCATTTATTTCATTTGCTACGTGCCTTAATTATCTGCTTCGATTTGACCCCTTTTGTGTTTTTTGTGTTGTTATTATTCTATCAAGAGCATCAGCAGGCTGTCTGGGTAGTGATTGCTTATTAAAATATGAAAATCTTTTAACAGCTAAGCATTTTATTTCCAAGGTTATTAAATCGTTAGATCGTCAAGTAACATATGCACGTGCTTTTTTGGGAGAGGAGGGGTGCTAATTCTCTTCCAAACCAAACATATAAATAAAAGCATTTAGCATATCATGTTCTTGAACGATCTGGATAATTGTTTTTATTAGTATTAATAATTTTGCGTTTTTTGGCTTAAAACTGACGCAAGTTCGTCGTATTGACGTTTGAGCCAATTATCGCTAATTTACGAGGTTAATTGAATTTCTCCTGCAACTGTAGATACTGGCATCTGTCATGTTTTCTCTCGTTCTCTCTCGCGCTCTCCCTTCTTCTCTCTCGTTCTCTCTCTCTTTCTTTCTTTTTCTCTTTCTCTCTCTTCCCATCTCAAATGTGCCGATCAGTCCAAAGCAGCAACATCGTTTTCACGTTTGGCTCGTTTTCCCACCGATTTTAACATTATATATCGTTATTATCAGGCATCAGACATCGTATTGTAATGTATTTTTCTGTTTTTTTTTTTTCAATTTTACTTTTTTCACATAATCTAAATTTTGCAATTGATTTTTTTGGAATTATAATGTCATGATGAATTAAGCAATAGAAATGCTCCAAAAAACCTTGGAACAATATCTTTATTTCTGTTTTTTTCTGCTTCTGTAATTTTGCTATTTTGAAAATATTTGTGTTTTTAAAATGACAAGGACAGTATGGCAACACTGATATACCTTGGTTAGATTGTATAATTTATTTTAGATTCTAGATGTATGTCATTGTCGCTTACAAATTTACAAATATAACCAAGAGTTCTTTTTTTTTTTTTTAATGAGCGATTCTATAGAATAACCCATCTTGAATCTTTGGAGAACCACGTTTACATATATCTATCGGTTTGAGGAACCTTTAATCCGAGCAGGCCTTTTGAAAAACACCATTCGAAACCATTTTTTATGGAAGCAAACAGAAAAGCCCCGAAGACCCTTAACTGCACATTTATTACCGGATGAGTTCGGAAATCTTGTCTCCAATCTCCAGTATTGTATGTGTACGTGTAAGGGGCTCTGAAAAAAGGGTATACATCGAGAGAGAGAGAGAGAGAGAGAGAGAGAGAGAGAGTGTTTATGTGTGTGTGTGTGTTAGCGTGTACACGCTCGTTCGCGTGCCTCTGTCTCCGAGCATCATCTTACCGTCCTCTGCGTCGCTCTCTGTGTGGTTGAGAAAAAAGGAAAAAGAACAAATAAACAAACAAACAAATAAGCAAGAACATGGGTGTGTGTTGCGTTAGAGATAAATAGGATGGAGGGATTTGAGTAAAGTGGAGGAGTGTGAGTATGTGTGAGGGTGAGAGATGCTCGAGAAAAAAAATGCTGCTACACATGGTACCTGCAGTCTGCATCTGCTCGGCCTGCGGCTCTGCGAAGTCTCTGCGCGCGCGTTTAAAAACACTCTTATCCAATGTGTGTGTGTGTGTATGTTTTGTTTTCTCTCTCTCTTTCTCTTTCTCTCTCTGCAACCTGCACCGACACGGAACAGCTCGCGCGCGCACTGTACAGTAAGTACGGTAACTGTGTGTGTGTTTGTGTGTGATGTGTGTGTGTGTGTGGAAGAAGCAAGCACCCTGATTTCTCTCTCTCCTTTTCTCTCTCTGTCTCGCGGGCGCGCGCACGCTGTAAATGCCATCGGCACCTCGATCTGTGTGTCACTTCACATCTAAAACCCATCACGAGCACACACACACGCACACATACACACACTTATTCTCATTCACGCGAACGCGCACGCCTGCATGAATCCATCCATCCACCAAGGCTTCTTCTTCTTCTTCTTTTCACGTGCGAGTCCACCTTATCATCTTCCTCATAATCATCATCGCGCTCAGGTCAGTGCAATTAACATTCACCTTTATTCCGCCTCGCGCTTGTTTGACGTTTCTGTTGTTATCCTCTTTTTAAACGCATATTTTTGGTGTGAGTGTATGTGTGCATGTGTGTGCGCGCGCGCTCTCCCGTTTGTGGCTTCTTCTTGTTGTCCTCTCGAGTGTCTCGTTCGTGCGAGATTTTAAAAAAATCTGACGAGTTTTTAATGATTTACCTAATTTTAAATAGCTATTTTATGACGCTTTTAAAGCGGACACACACAAAAAAAAAATGCACGGGCAGCGATTTGCTAAGCAGCACGAGGCTCGCACCCTCCTCTCTCCCTCTCTCTCTCTCTCTCTCTCTCTCTCTCTCTCTCGCTCTTTTTCTTGTTCTCTCTCTCTTTTTCCCTTCTACTGGTTTCTGCCCAGTGCACGGGTTGAGCACTGAGCAGTGCAACGAACTGGTCAAAATGGTGCATCTCCAGCGCGATTTTTGTTTTACACAACTTGTGTTTTTATTTTTTCTATTTTCTATAATCATTACAGTGAATTTTCATAGCTTTGTAGTATCGATTGGGTCTCGTGTGTGGGTGGTGTTTTTGGTTGAAGATATTAAAGATTTAAATTGCTCGTTTTAGCGTGTGCTGGATTTTATAAATAGCAGCCTCGTGTACAGTCATTTTAGAGTCTTTGCCCCCGGTGCACGAGTGAAGATGGGATTTAATGATCTATTACCCTTTATACCCCCCCCCCCCCCCAGCCTCTACCATAACCCGTGAAATTGATCTGATTAGGAAAACCAGGCGCTAGGGTGTCACCTGTACCTGTGTGTGTGTGTGTGTGTTTCTGTGTGTGTGTGTGTGAGAGAGAGAGGTTCTGACATCGAGAGATGATGAGAATACACCAAGGAGACATCAATGCCTCTTGCATGTGTGTATTCGTTCATGTATTTGCGCACAACTGAAAACACTGTTGTTTCATACAAAGGCCTCCAAATCACTATTGAAGATCAAACATCCTCAGCCTTGCTCACTAAACGTCAACAAAACCCGATATATAGTAATTGTAAAATGAAAATAGAGATACACAGAAAATAAAACTGACTCACACTTCTTTTTTCACCATTGCGCGTACCTTTCTTTGTTTGCCCCGGAAAGGAACATTCAGGCAGGTAAAGAGGTCAAACAGGCCTTCAGATTGAAGAAATTGGCATCGATTTGCCTCCATTGCCTTACAGTGTATACATACCATTATCAGGATTTGGCTTAGCTGCATTACTTGTCATTGTTTTTAGCCCTTTAAAAGCGTGTTTTTAGCCCCAACCTAAGAAGAATTGTTTTAGCCCTGTATTTTTGTTGCACTGTTTTTCAGCTCTATGTAAAGATGCATTGTGTTTTTAGCTACACATTTGAATGTAAATGGAAGAAATAGGTATTAGCTCTATGGTACAGTCTTTTGCTTAAGACATTTCACTTTTACACTTAACCATCCTCAACATGTCATTGAGTCTTTAACTCCCTACCTTTAACAGCCCCAACTTTGGTGGCACTGGGTTTTAGCCTCTTTCGTGAGAGCATCGTTTTTTGAGTCCCTATCTTAACCTTTGGCTATTTTAACCTCAACCTTAGATTCATTTTTTACTCCATCCTTACATGCATTGAGTTTTTTAGCCTATACCTTAAGGGCATATTGTTTTTTTAGCCCCTATCTTAAAAGGCACTGGGTCTTTTAGCCCCTACCTTGGAGACATTATATTTCAGACCCTGCCTTAGAGGCAACGTGTTTTTAGCCTCTACCTTGTAGCCATTGGTATTTTGCCCCTATTTTAGAGGCAATGGGTTTTGTAGTACAAACCATTTTTTTACACCTAGCTATCCTTAAAATATGCATTAGTGACATTTGTTTTTTAGCCTTGTTAACATAGGATTTTGGCCCTTACATTAGAGCCATTTTTTTTAGTCCTTATCTTAAAGGCATTAGGATTTTTAAATATCAGGATTATAGTCATTGGTTTTTTTTACCCTTAACATTAACAAATTGAGCTTTGGGACCTACCTTAGAGGCAATGTTTTTAGACCTGTATTACAGGCACTATTGGCCCATACTTTGGAGCCATTTAGTGGATATTTAGCCTTTTATGAAAGATGGTTTTAGTTTCAAAAGCGTTTGCCTCTATTTCAGAGGCATTTATTGTTTACCTTAAAGGCACTGCCCCAAAGGCCTTTATCTTTTTTAAGGGGCTTTAGCTCCTTTACCTTTCTTAGAGACATACCTTAGAGGCAATTAATCTGCCTGTGGCATATTTTTAGAGGCATATATCTAAACTTAGCATTTAGCACATATCCTGCCTTAAGTTTATAGCTTTAATCTTAGATGCACTTCCTCTAAATTAAAGGAATTGGGAAATCTTAGCACATATTATGGAGACACTGTCAGTTCAAATAGCCATTGTGTTTATCTTTAGCTTATTCGTCTATGATGTGGGTTTTTGCCTGTAGCTTAAAGCCATTATATTTTTAATGCCAACGAAAGGACACAAAGAAAGGTTTTGTTCTTCTCAGCATTAAAGGCATTGGTATATTTAACCCCTGTCTCGGAGGTATTGTTTTTTAAAACCCTTACCATAGAGGCATATATATATATATATATTAGTTATTGCCCCGCATTAACTGTATTTCCTCCCTGGCGTATCTCTTTTAACATTAGGAGAGACAGTACAACCCTTTACTCCACACCTTAGAGGCAGTAGCCTACCTCAGAAGCAGTAAGCCCCTATCTCAGATGTGTTTAGCTCCTATCTCAATGCTGATGAAAGTCTTTCATGCGGCCCGCGTGTCTCCTCGCTGCTGTTCTTAATGTGTTTTTTTCTTTTTTCATCCTTTCTTCCTGATTTACCAAAAACCAAACCTACGGTCGAAGCTCTTGCGCGTCACCCCCTCCTCTAACATCAGTCGCCTTTTAATGTCAATGTCGTTCTTAGAAATACAGGTTTTCTCAGTCTGACGCAGCTTTCTGAATTTTACTCCACTGATTCTGAGAATCTGAACTGGCCCGAATATCACCAGGCACTCAAAAAGAAATCTCGTTCTTGAAAAGACCTGAAAAAGTACCGAGCGGGATTAATCATAGCGTGCCCTCTTTTTTTAACGGCTCAGTGAACATCTTTTGAACGTCCTTTGTGCACACGTTGGTGTTTTTGTTATCATTGTTTGGCTGTTATTAGTATTGCTATTGTTTTTACGATTTTGTGCTGTTATTAACGATTTTATTGCATTTGCTGTAAATGTGGCTTTTTGTGTATTTGAGGCGCAAAAGTGGAGGAGCTTGGATAAAAGTCTCTGAACGTCCTTTGTGCACACTGTTTTGTTTTCATTATTATTATTATTATTATTATTATTATTATTAACTATTGTTAGTTTTTTGTATTGTTATAATTTTAGTTGCATTGTTATTAATATTGCTGTTGTAGATGTAGCTATTTTGTTTTTGATTGGTTGTGTCTGAGTTATTGAAATGCAAAAGCTTTGGGTGACTTGTCTTGAACGTGCACACGTCTTTATTCTTATTATTAGTTTAACGTTAGTGGTAATATTATTACCTGCATTTTGTACAAAAAATACTGGAGGTGGAATGAATGAGCTTTGGGAGAGAACGGGTTGTTATTATCCTTATTTGGTTTTTAGGAGTAGTAAAATTGTTATAATAATTGTTATTATCATTATTTGTATTGTTATTGTTGTGGTAGTAAGTGTAAGTTATTTTGTTTTCTTCGGTGAACGTGGCGATTTGGCTGCTACTAGTGTTAATAACATACATATTGTCATTTTAACGTTCAGATATTTCGTTTGCTTATATCTGTGGTATTGTGTGACGTAATTACTCAGTATACAAGTAAAAATAAAATCAGAATATTAGTTAAAATATTTCTTTTGGCTAAACAAAAGCCAGCGTGCTGCTCTGAGGATGAGAGTGTGCAAGGTGTTTGTTCTTGTGCCCGTTTTAATCCCCTGTCCTCACACTGGGGCCTACTAATTGCGTATTATATGGTGCAGTGCCTGAAGCGCGCGCTTGTATATTTATTTTATTTATTTTTAGTGGTTAGGTTAATTACTATAGGCCTTTTTGTTTATGTATTTTTTCGGTTCTTATTTTTTCTTATTTTATGATTCTATTGTGCATACTTTTTTGTATATGGGTTTTTGTATATGGTTGTTTTTTGTTTTGTAAAAACGAATAAAAAAAACATAAAAAATAAAAGTGCATATTAAAACGTGTCACTAATGATAGTAGTAGTAGTAATAATAATGAACCAGTTGATTTTATCAACACCATCTTCACACACTGGCAACGCAGCAGTGTGATTTTAATCTGCACTGACTTACACCGTAATAACTCATATTATCTTACCCCATCTTACATCTTACAGACACACAAACACATCGCGTGCACAACCAGAGATAGGCATTTTCTACTATGCAGTGTGTGTATAATATATATATATATATATATATATATATATATATATATATATATATATATATATATATATATATATATATATATATATATATATATATAATGTCATCTGCTGATTAGGTGGAAGGTTTAACTCTCATTCGCGCGCATGTCGCATGTGTGTGTTAAAACCTTCCATCTAATCAGCAATTTCTATTTCTCTCATCCAAACACACATCTGTGGGCGCACATTTCAGACGTCCGCGCGAGTTTGTTTTTATTTGCCCGTGTGTTTTTATTATATGAGGCTTCAAAACAAGAAAACATGTTAATACGATATTAACAATAATAAAGCTAATAATTCAGATATTAATAATACGAAAAATAATGATAAGACTAGCAAATAGAAGCGAAAGCTTCTTCACTGCTTCCTCCTCCTCGCGCTTTACCAAAAAAACTCATTTCCTGCCTGTTTACTGGGCAGTGACGTCACGAAAAGCCAGCAAGAGCGCGCGCGTGTTCTTTAGTTCCATTGTATCAATCTGCGTGGACTCTGCAGCCAAACCAGGGTATTAAGACACCAGATACACCCCCTTCACGAGCCAAACGACCACCCCCGCCCCCTTCACCTAATCACGCCACTCATTACATAGTCTAGTAACAGATTCTTCTTCTTCTTCTTCTTCTTCTTCTTCTTCTTCTTCTTCTTCTTCTTCTTCTTCTTAATAGTATTATTATTATTATTATTATTATTATTATTATTATTATTATTATTATTAGAATCGGTATTAAGAATAACCTTCATAGCGATTCCATCCTATTACTCATCAATACAACCTTTCTGTTCTTTTTATATGTTACATATCTTCATTATTATCGTCAGCACCATCCTTATCTTTCTTTTCTTCCTATACGAGATTTTCTTATCAATCTTCATCACGCTAATTCTTCTTCTTCATCATCATCATCATCATCATCCTCATCATCATCATCATTATCGTCATCATTATCAACATTACCATTATCGACATCATCACCATCGTCTTCTTCTTTCTCACATCTCGCGCTGGCCACAGTGCATTTATACAGCCTTGGCCTGTGAATGATGTTGATGAAGATGAAGGCAATAATGTTGAAGAGGCGAATGATGAAGAGTAGGGCGAGGGGCGCGCTGCAGCACGGCGCGAGCACAAAGAAAAAACATTCGAAAAAATAAATAAATAAAAAAACACACACGCGTGTCACCGCGAGAGGACGCACTGTCACAATTTAAAGAGAGTTGCCGCTGTTACACACTGACACACACACTCACACACCTATACACAAACACACACACGCATCGTGGCAACAGGTCAGTAGAGCCTCAAAGCCTCGTAGCGCCAGCTCCTCGGGCCCGCAGTGTTTTTTAAAAATCTGTTTAATGTAAGCAGAACGAGTTTATATTGTTGATTATTAGATAAATTATCCTTTAGTAGTATTGTTATAACAGCAAAAGCGGATAGCACAGCAGGTAAAAGAAATAAGTAACAAACTAAGTATAATTATAAATAATAATCTTTTCAAAGATTCTAGAATATCAGCAGAATAACAAAAATATTAACTGTAAGGGGATTATTACGTTCCTCAAACGCAATGGGTGGTAAATGAAAATCAAAACAATGTGTTTGTTACAGTGCCAGTTAAAACGTTTATACAAACTTGACTGACCGTTTTTATGTTATAGACAATTTGTATATTATATTTGTATATATATATATATATATATATATATATATATATATATATATATATATATATATATATATATATATATATATATATATATGCGTGTGTATATAACTGAGTCAGAGTGGATAGACCATTTGTTTTTAGTAGTTTTGGATGTCATATATATTATTACTACATATTTAAATGTTTTGTTCACACACAGATAAATTAATTGCAATATGTGTGTGTGTGTTTATAAACGCGTGTGTGTGTGTCTTGTGTGAATGAAAGGAAGACCCCCTTCGCTTGGTCATTTTTCCCCGGCCCACTTTATTCAATTAGGCCGAGCGTCGTGGTCCCTCCCCCTGCTGATGACACAGAGCGAGAGAGGGACAGGGAGAGAGAGAGAGAGTGTGTATATGTGTGTGTGTGTGTGTGTGTGTGTAAGACCCTCCTTAAGTTGCGTCGCGCCACAGCTGTCTGCGAGCATTGAGCTGCCTGGCGCCATCCTGAAAGAATGCCTTCACTGTAAAAAAAAAAAAAACAGAGAGAGGGAGAACGAGCGAGTGGGTGAGTGAGAGAGAAAGAGAGAGAGGGAGGAGGGCGGGAGGAAGAGAGGGAGGAGGGAAATGAGGGAGTGGAGGAGAGGTTGAGCTCCGCGCTAAAACCCAGATTTGATCAGAGAGTTAAAAGTTGCGCTGAACGCCAGCAGCTCCAAACGGGGCTCGGGACTTGTTGAGCTTCGCACGAGACAAAAAATACAACAAACAACAACAACAACAAAAAACAACAAGGCAAAGAATCGCGCGCTGCTTTGGACTTATTATCGTTTTTTTATATATTCATTTTTATACACATATTGCTTGTGTATATTTATATAATAGATACTCCGCGTTTTATTTATTATTTTCCGCAAATAAGCGGGCGATTATTTTCCTCCAATGACAACTAAAAGAAAGACGACACCCGAGCACGAGAAAAGGACGGAACTGAGAAGTTAAAAAAGAAGAAAAAAAAAACACACACAAACTGTTTCTTCTCCCGTTTTGCAGGTGATCGGAAGCGATGCGAGCTTTGAAGAGCCGTGTGGATTAACCCGCAAGCAGCCAGCAAACAGCCCGAGGAAGCACAAAGGACCTCTTCTTATTGCTAATATCACCGCTAATATTTTATTAGCGCGTGTTTGGTGCGAAAAAGGCCTGAGTGCATGAACGTTTGATTGAGAGACTTAAAAAGAGACAGAGAGAGACAGACATAAAGAGAGAAAGATGGACGTGGGTGCGGAACAGCCTCGTTGGATGAGCCACCACCACCCGGTCATCAACGGGAATCACCCCGAGTCACATCACCCCGGACTGGGACACTCCTACATGGACCCATCGCAGTACCCGCTTCCAGATGACATGGATGTATTGTTTAATATTGACGGACAGGGCAACCACCCGTACTACGGGAACCGGGCCATACAGAGGTACCCACCTCCTCACAGTAAGTGTCCTTTTTTATAATATCTAAAACATTTAATACAACACATAAAAACACATTTAAAAACACAATTTGGACTACATTCTACTACTACATTCGTGCACAGTTTTTCGTCCATTTGCGTCTAACTCATAAAACACAGTTAACATGGCCTACGGTTCAGCGTCTTAGGTACGTACGATTCTTGCCGAAGTTACGCCACTGATCTACACTCATTTGAGCACATATCTCTAACAAACCTCATTTACCTCCAAGATAAGACACACTTAGATGCGTTAAATTGTATTTTAACATTATTTTTGCACAACTACGAATAAAGTTAATTTTGCAGCTTGCATCCAAACGCGTTACATGGCCTCCGAGCAGGTTTAAAGATAATCCTTTTTTACCGCGATGTAATCAAAGGTTATTTACCATTTTAAACATGCTTTATTGTACAAAGCTTTTATACTAACGTCCTAGTATGCACACTTTTAAGTTATGTTTGCTCAGTTGTTGCGTGTATTAGGCCTAATATAAATTGACATTTGCTAAAAGTGCAACAAGATATTTAATAAATGTTTTTGAAAACAATTCTATAATTATTTAAAGACTGAATTAACATTTAGAGTCAATCTAATTTTTTTTTTACTCAAAATGTTAACACGTTTTTAAGTATACATTTTGAACTATACAAAATAATGTTCTGGCTTGCTGGTGGTCTCTTATATAATTTAATAATTACACAAGGCCTATAAATATTAAATAATTCCCCAACAACGTGGTTCTGTTTTGACATCTCCCCAAGATTAAACAGTATAATTTTATTTAAATTGCTCTCATCAAACACGCATTTCACTGAAACAGCCTACTTCTTTTATTAAAAAAAGCCGTATAAACACATTAATTTTTATTATTTTTTTATACATGTATTTTATCACAATTCATACGGAGAGTTGGTTTGTTCTTGGTATTGGCTTTAAAAATAACTACAATTAACAAAACTATGTTTCCTTGGAAAGCAATGTAGCAGTCATATCAAAAATGCAACTGTTTTTTTTTTGACAGAAAGGTGTTTTTTGTACGTGTTTTAACCTTTGAAGCATTGGTGTGTCATCGGTTTCACATCTTTCTAGCATTTTTGAGTTGCTTTGCTTTGTTAGGGGCTCGCGTATCTGAATCAAGAAAGGCGCTTCAATTTACTAGGCCTTCAGCTGAAAACGAGTGAAAAAAATAAGATGCTGTTTTTTTTTAACAGTCAATATATATTAATATAATTATCTTAATGATCTGTAGTAGGTGGTATAAATTATCAGGACCTAATAAAATATAATAAAATATTTTTGTAAATAATTTGTTCTTTTTAATTGACGGTACTCTTTAGCTTCACGGCGTATCCGATCTGACCTAAGCTTCCTACGAAGACTTTATAAATTATTCTAAACGACTCAAAATAATATAAAGGTCTTTGATGAGAGAGAATTAAATAAAGCATTGCAGGAGCTAATGGTCTAATTTACTGCCCGTGACTTCCTGGGGAAAGCGTGACCTTGTTTCTCAGTTGAGGCTTTTCTCTTGTTTCTTTCGCTCTCGAACATCTCAGTACCTTCAGAAATTACTCGCAGATGGAACAGATACTGAGAAAGGATGGGGGGGGGGCGATGGTAATTTAGGGTATCTGGGGTATCGAGAGTGGTGGAGTGGTGACAACGACAGTGAAAGTCAGTCAGTGCATTAACTGTGAATTCATTGTGAGGTCTCTTGGTGTAATTACTGTAGGCCCAACGTGCAGTTTCACAATGTACCCTTTTATAGTCAGATTTTTCTTTTTTTCACATGCAAAGCAAACCTGAGAAGGTTCAGGTTCTCCAAGAGAATTGAGTCCGGTAACAAGTCAATGCTGTACAATTTTGGAATAAATAATAATAGCAGAAAAGAGTGGACTTTTACACCAGTAATTGAGTTAAAAAAAATTCCAATAAATAATTACAGCAGGAAAAAAATATATTAGCATATATTGGTCGCAGACAAACATCTGGAGGTCATCTTATGTTTGGGAGAGGAATTGATTTGGTTGTTACTGCAAAAACATGAAATAATACCAAAGAGCTTTCTAGTGCTTTAACTGTCAGTGCCAGTGTTGGTATTGCAGGCATGATTATTCACCAAAAGTCACACTGTTGACATTGTGTTGACTTGTATTTGAGATTTGCTATCTACCAGATATTTTGTTGAAGTTGTATGTGTTCATACAGAGATTAGTTGACTATTGTCACCCCTTGGTTGCATTAATGCCATCACAAATGACTTGATTATGCATGTTCGTTTTTAAGCTATAAAAGTATTTTTGTTCTATAGTGTGACATTGCTTCTCTAACCATCTTTTCTCCTCCCCCTCCTCTGTGTTTGCATGGTTTTTCCTCCTCAGGTAGTCAGGTGTGTCGTCCATCCTTGCTGCACAGTTCCCTGCCATGGCTGGATGGCAGCAAAGGCATCGGCCCACACCACAGCGCCTCGCCGTGGATGGGGCCCTTCCCTAAGACCCCTCTGCACCACCATGGCTCTCCAGGAACACTGTCAGTCTACCCTCCAGTGTCCTCCTCCTCCTCCTCTTCGTCCTCACTGTCAGCTGGACATGCCAGCCCGCACCTATTCACCTTCCCCCCAACCCCACCAAAGGACGTGTCCCCGGACCCGGCCATTTCTACCCCGGGCTCTGGCTCGTCCGTGGTACGACCAGAGGACAAAGAGTGCATTAAGTACCAGCTGCCCGAGAGCATGAAGCTGGACCCGGCCCATAGCCGGAGCATGGCCAGCATCGGCGCAGGGGCATCTGCAGCCCACCACCCCATCGCCACTTACCCTTCTTATGTGTCCGATTACGGGCCGGGCATCTTCCCACCAAGTAGCCTCATAGGTGGGTCCTCTTCTAGTTATGGTTCCAAAACAAGACCAAAAACGAGGTCCTGTTCAGGTAGGCGTGCGCTTTATTGTTACCCTTTTTAATTTTACCCCACATAAAACACCCAGGGTTGAAGGGACACCTACTATCGGTTAACCCCTTAACCTTCAAGGAGGTCCATGAATGTCCCCAGACTTATAATTCCAAACACTTCCAAATTTGTGGGAAATCTGAAGGTTAACTGGCTAAACGATTAATGGTTGTACTTAACACACAGTGCAGGTTGTTTCTTTAACACTGGGTATTTTGCTGTGTAACCTAAAAAGATTTAACAATAGTCTTTTATTTTGGAATTTTAGGGAAAAATACTCAGGACTTTTCGTTGTGCACTGCTCGTTTTCCTCTCAAAACAACCTCCCAGGACAGGGCTTTTCTCAGGCCATTGCTTTATCCAAAAGCCTGGCTCTCAAAACCTGGCTCTCAGTCCACTCCTCAAAAAGCCACCAAAGGACAGTGTTGCTTTTGGATTATCCATGTCAGACAGAGCCAGCCTGCACTGCATGCACCACAAAGGTCATGAGAATGATCGTTACATCAGGACATCAGTGACACCAAGTACAATTGGTAATGGGCCTAATAATAATAATGGTTGCAGCATAATCAAAATATAACACAACCAATTATTTGTTTACATGTCTGAGTTGCCGTCATAACCAATGCTTTTAAACCACAATTGAAACGCATTCAACACTAAACGAGGAGACAGGAGCACAGATTTATTCTCGTACCGTTTTAAGCATGAGCCCTATCTTCATTCTGCTTTGTATCTCTGATGGTGCGAAGATAACTCACAGCAGAGGTCGTATCAATGCGCGTAAACGTTATTTACGCACGCCTTAGTTGGCTAAACACGCCGGCCAAATCTTTTCCGATGCGTCCGGGCGCAGAGAGGCTTTATTATTTTATTATTATTTGCATTATTTTATCCGGCTGCCGCGTTTTCTCTCCGCTCTCTCCAGCGTTTTATATGTTTAAGCTAATCCAATTATGCTCAGCCTGCTGCACGCCACAGTCGCGCTGTTGACTTTCTGATGGTGTGTCCGGATGCCCCGGACAGGGGGACTGGGGTGGGGTGGGATAGGGAGGGTGGAAAGGGGGACAATAATAATGAACCCGGCTCAGCGCTGTCCAAACAGCAGCTCCAAAAAGGTCATCATTCTGCAACAAAACCAGATTTATTCTCGCCTCTGAAATGCGATTAGAGCGCGATTATTATATAAAGGGCCTGCGCACGCTCTCCGGCTCACTATTAATGGAAGCGATTAGCAGACGGAATTTAATTATTATTATTATTATTATTATTATTATTATTATTATTATTATTATTATTATTATTATTATTATTATTATTATTATTATTATTATATGGACTCAATATCTGCCTCGTGTATTTTGTGTGCAATGCTTTTGGGATTATTTCAGGAGCTGCTGACGATGTCAAAAAAAGAAACGCAACAAAAACGCAAAACTAAATATAAATAAATAAATAAATAAACGGAAAGAAGGAAGAGCAAATGATGAAGAAAAAAAGGTGGGGTGGATGTGGCAGCCGCTGCTGTTTCCACTGGATGTGTGTATGCGTTTATGTGCGCGCGCACAAGAGCGGCACTAGCGTGTGCAGGTTCAGCCTTTTTCTCCCTTAAGTATAGTTTAGCGCAGTGCAGTAGTAGCGTGGTGCTAGCAGTATAGCGAGCGTGTGTGTATATGTGTGTATGTGTACTTGCGCTCCGCTGACGATGGGATGGGGTAGGTGGGGCAGGTCTGCGATCAGGCGGCGCGCTCACACACACGCTCTAGCTCTTGCCTCTTGGTTTAATTTAGTGTAGTTCTATACACCTGTATAGAGGCGGACGTGCACGCGCGTGAAAAGATTTAGTGAGGGTTGAATAGATTGGTTAAAATAAACACGTTTAATACACAACATTTTTATTATTATTATTATTATTATTATTATTATTATTATTATTATTATTATTAGGCCCGTTATTGTTTTTGGTATAAATATCTAGTATATAACATGATTAACTGGGAGGTTGTTCTCGTGTGGAAATAAAATTAAAATAAATAGTTTGATTACTGTGTTTGTGTGTGCGTGTTAGAAATGTTTTACAAAAGAGTTTTTAGAAATGAACGGGGGCGAGCAAAACGTTATTTCACTTATTTAAGCCTCGTGCTGTTATAATGACATTTATAATACTTGCCTGTTGTTTGTATTTGTGTTTGCGCACGCACGATAAGCGAATGCTCTTGTACAATGATGTCATGTTGAGATTGCCATTGTCAATGAATATCATCACACTCAACTATTATTATTATTATTATTATTATTATTATTATTATTATTATTAGTTGTAGTAGTAGTAGTATTGTTGTACGCATTTTTGAACGCTTAAACTATATGCTGTAATTTGTTGGTGTTGTAGTTGACCAATACTGTACTGTACTGATCTAGAATGAGGTATATGCGCATATATATTATAATATGCGTGTGTATGTTAGATATGCGTGTGTGTAGGTGGTACAGAACCGATTTTACATGTGTGTGTGTTTTGTGTGTGCAGAGGGCAGGGAGTGTGTAAACTGCGGGGCTACCTCCACTCCGCTATGGAGGCGCGACGGGACCGGACATTACCTCTGCAACGCGTGCGGACTGTACCACAAAATGAACGGCCAGAACAGACCTCTCATCAAACCCAAGAGGAGGCTGGTATGGACAGCTCCCATACTCTCCATACTCCCATACATCTCTCTCTCTCTCTCTCTCTCTCTCTCTCTCTCTCTCTCTCTCTCTCTCTCTCTCTCATTCTCTCTGTCGGTCTCTGTCTGTCATCACACATATTATCCTGCACTGCATACACAACCTCGCACGCGCACAATCCCACCCAGCCCACGTGCCCAGTCTATTCACTTATCACACATATCACTCAGCTACACTCTAGAAATATACAGTCTACTAAAATCACATTTTAATATTTATTAGTGCCACTTTAAGTGCATTTTTGTTGAATACTATACCATTAACTGTACATTAACAATAACAGTTCTGTAATAACACAAATATTATTTTGTTTTATTTTATTACATTGATGATAAGAATTATAACACTACTACTACTACTACTACCAATAATGCTACTACTAAAGCTACTAAGAAAATATAATGAATAACTTTTTTTTTAATTAAACACTGCAGCTGTTATTTAACTTTTTTATATTTATGTATTATTATTATTATTATTATTATTATTATTATTATTATTATTATTATTATTATTATTATTATTATTATTACGTTTTTCTGCAATGTTAATTTTTTTCTGGCTGTTAAACTATTTTGCTAAATCCGGCTCGGGTATAGGTGAAAGTGAGTGTGTGTCGGAGTGTGTTGCTCTGTTTAATTAAAGCCCTTGTGTGTCAAACTCACACTTAAACCGACTGAAGCTGCTGTTAAAACTCACACAATGCGCGTAGGTCTCTCTCTCTCTCTCTCTCTCTCTCTCTCTCTCTCTCTCTCTCTCTCTCTTTCTCTTTCTCTCGCTAATGTATAAACCCGTGCTGGCAGGAAAAGGCCTGCGTGCCGGATATCTGACCGCTGCTGATAACCCCCCCAAACACCCCCTAACACCGCCCCCACCCCGAAAAGACTAAACATAAAGGAGAGGAGTGGAGGAGAAGGAGGAGGAGGGCAGAAGTCACGACACGGCACGAGATTGTTCTTCGTCATTAGGATAGACACTGAGAAAGAGAAAGAGAGAATTACGCGAGAAAAAGAAAGAATATAATTCCCATTTTGACACATATTTTAAAGATTAATATTGGACAAGATTTTTCAACAAAGCAGCGACAAACACTCTAAAAACCCACAACAAACCTCGTTTCCAATTATCGACTATCAATTTTTCCACCTCCTCGCGCGTTTCTCTCAGTGAGAAATCGATTAGTTGTGACAGATGGAAGCTTCAAGCCAAGTCTGATCAGCTTCACTTTCAGCACCAATCAATATCAATAAACACCTCTCACAGCTAATAGGGCTTAGACACAACTATGCACAAATTTAACACAAATTCGTTTGGTAATTTCACGAATTTGCTCATTTTTTTCTTTAGTTCTCTTTTCTTTTCCAGTCCATTACAACCAACTACAGCCTTTTATAGCGTGGCCTCTGCACTGATTAACGCTAATTTTAACGCATTTGTTTATTTCTTACGTTTTACATTAGTATTACTGTGTTGCGCTATATCTTTGTTTCTAATTATTTAGCAGATGTTTTTATTTTAAGATAGAATATTTTAATTCTAATTTTAATATTTTTAATGCACGATTTAGGCTATCATGTAACGTCTTTTTAACAGGCACCGCGCACAGTGAAATTTGGGCTTGGTCTAATTGAATAAACTGTTTAAACAGCCGCAGACACGCCGGCTTAAGGAAAATGTTCATTTCATCAGCCCTAATGGCTCTCTATGGAAGCGTCACTTTTATGTCCTTATGATAATATTTACATTACAAACGGGCGCGCGCGTCACGGTGATATATATTTTTCTTTTCTACGTTTTCCTTCTACACGCTAAAATAACATCTACAGTGCAGTAGCGTTAAAGACATATACGTTCAAGATTGCCGTTATAATGTGTGTATTTGATCCTAGAGAACTAGATTCAAACTGTTTGCATTACTATATGTGTTAAATCATATTGTGGGTGTTTTAATTTGCAATCAGTCACCAATCAAGGTGTTATAATCCATTACTATTGGTTGTATGCAATTTAAACACTAAATGTTACAATTCAACACTGAATGTTTTCTGTTTTTTAATTAAATAAAATAGGTTTTAACTCATAACTATACGACCTAATTAAACACCTCATCGTTTTAGTTTTTATTATTATTATTGGTATTAAATTGGTATTGGTATTGGTATTGTTCTTTTAACTCTTCAGCAATAAATTCAACCCTGTATGAGCATGTGTTAAATTTTAGCACTGCTGTGTTTTTTTTTATACTCAGGGTTTTAGTTTAACACTGTTGCCCCCAATAAAAAACAACATTAGATATAGATGTTTAATTTGCAACCCAATTGTCAACACTGTAGGTTGTTCTTTTCCAATGCTATGGGAAAATACAACCTTCCACTCTACACCCAGATTAAACACCATTATCATTATTTAATTATCATTAGTGATCATTAGTTAAAACAACAGAGATTTTTCATTCAACACTCAGTTAAACAATAGATGTTTTTATTAAAAACTTTGGGTTTAGATCATAATTATACATGATACAATTTGTTTTCTTTATCATTTGTGTTACATCGCATTGTAGATGTTGTAATCATCCAATACTAAAGGTCTGAATTCAACTTTAAAGCTTTAAATTCAGCACTGCAATTGCATGTGTTTTATGTCAGCACTGCAGGTGTTTTCTCAACACTGTGGGTATTAATTCAGTTGTCAGGGATATTGTTCAGCATTGCAGGTGTATTTATTTCAAGACTATAGATTATTCAAACACTGTATGGGTTCATTAACACTTTGAGAGACAAGTGAACTCTCTATTATTTAGCATTAGGTGTTTTGCTTTAATTACCACTCATGTAAAATAATACTGTAGGTAATGAAACTCAAAATTAGTATGTTTTAATTTTTCACTGTCAATGTCAATTTTACAGTGGAGGAATGAATTCAGCATTTGCAGTTATTTTGGGTGTTAATTCAGCACTGGAAGGGTTTGATATTCAGACACTGGAGCAGATAATAAAAGAGGCTTTGGCTGACTCTCTCTCTCTCTCTCTCTCTCTCTTTCAGTCTGCTGCAAGGCGAGCTGGTACTTCATGTGCTAACTGTCAAACGACCACCACGACACTGTGGAGGAGAAACGCGAACGGAGATCCAGTGTGTAACGCCTGCGGCCTCTACTACAAACTGCACAATGTAAGCTAACAAACTCCTCTATACAAACCACTTTATCATTTATCACTTTCTTTATACTTTATCTTTCAGTCCATATTTTCCGTCTTTTGTTCCTTCATTCTGTCTTTCTTTGTGTAGTTCTTTTTTATTTTTCTTTCTTGCTTCTGACCTTTTCTTTCTTATTTCTTTGTGGTTGTTTTTTTTTCATTTTCCTTCCTTCCTTCGTTCCTTCCTTCCTTCCTTCCTTCCTTCCTTCCTTCCTTCTTTCCTTCCTTCCTTCCTTCCTTCCTTCCTTCCTTCCTTCCTTCCTTCCTACCTTCCTTCCTTCATTTTTTCCTTATTTTACCTTGCATACTTCCATTCTTTCTTTTTTTATACATTTTCTTCTTCTTTTTTTACCCTTTCTCTGTCCATGACTTTCTCTTTCTCTTATATATTTTTTCCTAACTTCCTTC